>NW_027125532.1:0-283058 GCF_009792415.1 Cryptosporidium ryanae
ATAATTTAAATTAACTAACAATATGGTAATAATTCGATTGTGCATGTGTGTGTTTTATTTTCTTAGTTAAGTTTAGTTTCATTTTTAATGATTAGTATTTATTATCAGTGAGAATAAAATGAACTTACGATCACTAAGTGTCTGGACTGTTTGTAAATATAGATTGGTATGAAATTTGTGTTGTATTTACTGTTATTAAAAAGTTTATTGTTATTTTCTGTGTAAAAATATGTTAAAATCAAAGAATTAATGCTTTTTATTTCACCTATGCAGTTAATATTTAAAATTTTGTATTCGATTCAAACTTATTACTATGAGAATTAAAAAGTTATTAAAGAAATTTATAGTCACATTAACAAAAATAAACGTAAACAATTAATTCTCGTTTTTTATCAATTATATTTCTGCCTTGAATATTTGCTCTTGCGGAAAATAAAACGTAATAACACGATTTATAATGTTAGTAACTTGTAGAAATAAATACGTATTATTAACTGAATATTCAATTAGAAGAAACTTACTCCATCTTATCCATGTTAGTTATAAAATAAAGAAAGAGCGAAAAAAAACTTGAATAGTATTTAGGTGCAAGAATATAAATAACAGTGATATCTTGAGTCAAACCAAAACTAACATAATATTCATACATAGAACGTCACTAGTGTGTATACAAATTTAACATAGTAAAAAAAAACTACAATTTCACAACACTAAATTAACATGTACTTGTGAAAACTAAAAAGATTTAAATTAAATTATTTAAAATAAAGAGAATACTGATGAAATAATATTAATAAATAATTGAAAATTTTAAAGAACTCAAATATACCCGAATATATTCAATTGAAATTCAATTGAAAGTTTTAATTTCAAAATAGGAAAAAGATTATGGGCATTATATAAAATATTTAAATTGTGAAATTTAAAAAGTATTTTCCCCTATTTTTATGATATTTATTTTATGAACAAATCAAAAAATACAAGTGATCATTTTAATGAATAAATAAATAAACATAATAATAGGCTATGTTCCTATCAACACTAAATTTGTTTGTATCAACTCTAGAATCATATTTATAAATACTTCAATAATTCTTTTAGTCAAAGTTAATGTGGTAATAAGGAGGCTTTGTAATATCTCATTCTTTCAGGTTATATAAAGCTTTTCTTTTGTTTATTTCTGCTTTTTTCACCCCTTTTTTCTGATAAGTTATCAAAAGTAGACAAATTGATAACCTCTCACAATATTATTTATTTTATCTAATTTTCAGATAAGAAACAAAAGAAAATTTAATTGTAGGTTTATGTTAAAAGAGAAGCAAAATCGACATTATCACCAAATTATTTTTGCTCATAGATCAAGAATACAAGTATTGTTTAAAGAAAGGCTAGTGCCTTTTCGATTACCAAGAACCCTTGATATTTTCGCCAGAAACCAATTATATTCAAAAATAGATTAGCTAAAATAATCTTTAATGATATGAATGTATATCTTTTTATTATCATTACTTTATTTGTTTGAAACCATATTGCTTAATTATTACTATAACTCACCTAAATTTAAAGCAAATACAATTTAATCAATTATAAAGATATATAAAAGTATTTCACATCTATAGTTGAAAATAACCTATTCTCTGTTCATAACTTAATACAAGAATCATAAAACCATATTTAATACCAGAAAAAATAATTATTTTAATTTGTGCATTTAATTTGATTCTTCCATCTTTATTTATGAAAATTAAAGTTTCAAACACTAGCTTCTACACACCCTTTACACAGTTATATATGAATTTAAACGAAAACTTAATAAAAAGAAGCTAAAATAAATAAAAATAGAATAAACAGAATTAAGTGAATTTAATTTTTAAAAAATTACAGAATAGGAATTGTATCAATTTGAGCATTTATTCGTGTATCATACATAATTCTTACTTAAATTAGAGGATTTTAATTAAAAATTTATTGATTTGACTTTACACACGAAATAAAAATATTTCAAATGAACACAAAACTAAATTAGTTAAGAAATGTGAACAAGTTAAATGAAAAATTGTTATTTATTTTTATTTATATTTTTATCAACTAATCAAAAACATGATAAGCAATAATAACGATGCTAATTTGAACAATAATTTATTTTTAGTTCTTAAACTTCACATGAAAAAAAAAATTCTTTTAGTTTAATTTTTAATTAATTAAATTAAAAAGTATTATTAAGCATTGCATGTTGTGGGGCAGGCGCCAAAATACATTTCTAACTGGCTTATATTTTATATTCTGTGTTTTCTACCATTTCTCTAAATATAATATTTTGTTATTTCTTAATCATTTTAAAAGTTTTAAGATACTTATCCAATACGTTTATCGCGAAGTTAGTTTATTAAAAAAAAAAGCTGCAAAAGAGGTGATACTAAATGGGAAGTAAAATGTAATATGGACATAGATGATATAAAGAACAGATTGAAAAACATAATCAGAGTTCCATTAATAGGGAATGAATATGATTCACAAAATTTAAGAGACCTTCCAATTAACGTTGATATTGTTTGTACGAATAATATCGAGGTTATTGAATGTGACATTTATAAGGAAGATTCAGTAGGTCTGAATAAAACAAGATTTACTGTAAGAGAAAATGACAGTATTGTTAACGATCATATTGCTAAAATAAACGAATATTTATCTGATAATGAGTTACAAATAATAGAATTTTATAAAAACAATGAGAATGAAAGCTATTTTTTTGGAAACATTAACAATGAAAAAGATAATATTTTTCACGATCTCAGTAATTCCGAGAGTAATTTTGATAAAAATGTTGATAACTACGGTGAAAGATTGGAAATTATAAAAAATTCATTGAAGGAAATAAATATTAGAATAAAAAACAACAACGAAGAACTGAATAAAGAATTATGTAAACTAGTAGATCCTTATGTTAAAGTGCTTTATGAGTTTTACAAGCTAAAAATCGATGTGAACAACTTAACTTTGTTTCTTAAAGATTTTTGTGAAAATAGTATTATTCAAAAAATACAAATATTAAACAAAATATTAAATAATGTTATCAAAAAAGAGAAAATACAAAATACTGTGAGCTGTATTATGAATATAAGCAATTTAAGGAACAACCAATGTAGAATTCAAAAATTATTGAATAATAAGGAGTATATAGAGGCAATGGACATCATTGAAACAACGCTAAATATAATTAATAATAATAATAATGAAAATGACAATGAAATAGTAGTAAATTATAATAACATTAAATCTTTAAGTACTTTATCTGTTAGGCTTTGCGAAATTAGCAACATAATAGAAAAGATTTCATTGGAGGATTTTACAAATACAGTATTAATGTTGTTGAAAAATAATGTTAATGTAAAACATGAAGATATTGAGGCAAATTTATCTAGAATAGGCAATTTATTTGCCGTATTTGTTGATAATACAAGCAAAAACACTACTCATGAAGTACTGTTAAATGAGTTTCACAATGTTATGTATTTTTATGCTAGAAATTTTAATGAAAATTACGAAAATAGTGGCTATGAAGAAATTCGTAGTAAATACACCCATTATTCAGTTATTAATCCAATAGTAGTACTATTGAGAAAACAAAGAATTAACTTTGCAGTTGATGATCTTGAATTTCAAATAAGTGATCAAATTGATAAAAATAGTTCTCGTGTTTTTAATGTGGTTAATGGACAAGTATACAATAAAGACGAGAATATTATATCTATTTCAAATAAGAAGATTGAATTGTTGTTCTTTTATTATGTAATTAATGTAATATATAAATTAATTTATATGTTCGCAATTGTAATAACACTAAACAATAATCTATTTAACGGCGACAAATTGTACATGGAAAATAAACTAAAATCTCACAAAAACGTTTACTTGCCTATAATTCAGTTATTGGAACAAACAACTACTAAGATATTTAGCTTAATAATAAGCGTTATTGGTCAAATAATTCACAAAAGTGCGGAATTAGATATTGTACTAAAATTCTCACATATATACTATTGGACGTGTATAAAGTACATACTCTTAATAATAGAAATCGAGAATAGTTTTAATAAAAATGTCATAAAATATAGCAATTGTGAAATCTCAACGGGTGGTAATAACAAAACCAATATTGTTGAAAGAGGATGCATTGAATTGAGATTATTTCTTTATTGTTACTATAAAGAATTATTCGATAATGTTATATTCAACAATATTTGGTTAATATTGTCTCGCACAGTTGAAAATGAAAAATGGGAAAAAAGTAATCTAAATGAAGAATACAAAACTACATTTCAATTGTTCATAAATGGAGAGCTTTATTCAAAAGATTGTATTGGCGTATCAGATCACTTTATCTTTTATAATAATACTGAATATAATCTCTCTTTATCTTGTCTACAAAGCATTAAATACACAAATGTCCTATTAGGTTATATCAAAAACAATTCTATCATATTTTACTATGGAATAGTACGAGTATTGCAATTTGTCTTAAACTACAACATCAAATGCTACAATATAGTTATTATTGGTGAAAAAAACAATCACACAAACACTAATATATTTAAAATTACAATATATAGTATTGTTCTTTGCATTCAAAACATTTATTTTTGGCTGAATTGTTTGGAAAAGATAATCAAATATCAATTACACATATTGGATACAAAATCTTTTATTCCGGATAAGTCCTTGAAAAGCAAAGTGAATCTTCTTAATTCAACAAGTAATTTGGGAATAATGCTTGGAATCAATATGCCTTCTGACCATTCCAAAAATATAAATATTGAATTAAATAAGGTATTGCTCAAACTCAGGGTTCTCGTAGAAAATTCAATAAAGAAAATATCCGACATTATTGTTAGTAAATTTAGATTACACATCACTAAATGGCTTGAAAAAAATATTCAAGTTCAAAAGCACGCAGTTAAAGGCACTGAATTTGAAGGTATATTGGAAAGCCACACTGTTGATGATAACATTAATTTGTTCATCAAAGACTTTACAAATATAACAAAAACACTAAACAGGTACCTTAAAGTTGACGCGAATATCAACTTAAACATATTTAATAATGTAAACCGAGAATGCACTAGCATTATGAAGAATTACCTGTTATCCCTGAATGAAAAGTCTCTAGATTTTGAGAATATTCTTCTTGATGTGTATTGCTCCCTCGATAAACTAAATAATATTGAACTAACATCCTCAATAGTTAACGAATTATATGTTTTCTTCAACAAAAATGTTCCACAAACCAACACTGAATACTCAAATAAAGTATCGAAAATGTTTCAGTTGCTAAGAAAAAGAACAAACTAGAGAATTAGTCATTATTGTTAACTAGCTTCAAATATAACTGGCTTATGCGCTTATACACTTATCTTTAATTATCTGCTGTTTTCCATTCTTAAAACACTTATTTCAATATAAAACGAGATGGCGCTTTGACTATTTCTCTTGTACCTACATATCCCTTATTATTATGCTCTATATAATACATTTCGAGGGTTTAGGAGTGGATTTACGTAATATTTGGGAGCAAAAAGTGGCAAAATTATAACTATGTACATTTCACCCTTATCCATGTCTGTTAGTTTGTTAGGTTGTGCGGCATTGACTCTGTACAGAATAAAATGAGTGAAAAAATAAGAAACGTATGTATAATAGCCCACGTAGACCATGGAAAAACAACAATGGCAGATTATCTTCTAGCGAGTAACAATATATTATCAAACAAGTCAGCAGGTACAATGAGATTTCTCGATTCAAGAGAAGATGAACAGTGTAGATTTATAACTATGAAATCTTCGTCAGTTAGATTGAATTGGAGGTATGAACAGGAACTGGATATAAGCTATAAAAATGGTGATTACATGATAAACTTAATAGACTCTCCAGGACATTTTGATTTTACTTATGAAGTAATGTCGTCGTTAAGAATTTCAGATGGTGCTCTATTACTAATTGATGTCGTTGAGGGAATAGGTGACCAAACTAAAAAATTGCTTCAGCATGCATATAAAGAAAGATTGAAAATCATATTAGTTATAAACAAAATGGACAGATTGATGTTAGAACTAAGATATGATGTAAAAGAAGCATATTCACACATAAATAAATTAATTGAGCAATTAAATGTAATTTTGCACCAACTTATTCAGGAGGAAATACACGAGATGATGTTGGTTGAAGACCAAGGTACGAATAACAATGCTGGTTGCAGCCTAAATGATATAGGCGAACACTATATGTCAGACAATGAAACGCTGTTGGAGTTTTCATTTGAGAACGGCAATATTTTGTTTACATCTTGTTTGCATGGTTGGTGCATTGATATAGCAGGTAACAACTTATTAAAGAGCATTTCCAACAAATTGGTTTTACCTTGGAACACAGATACACTAAAAAAATTGAAAAACTCGCTGTGTAACACCAGTTATTATTACAATGCGAAAACAAAAAAAATATCAAATATAGGGACAAAAAAAGACCAACCAAATATATTCGTTCAGTTTGTTTTGGATCCCGTTTGGAACATATATAACAGCGTGTTCTTAGATTTTAATAGAGAAAAAATAATTAAAATACTAAAGGTGCTTGATATTTATTCATCTGATATAGAAAATATAGTTAGTGAGTATGAAAAAATACTTAGTAGCAGCGATAACAAAGTAAAAAACACCAGCAATTATAATTACTTAAATATAATATGCAAGTACATTATGTCAAATTGGTTACCTTTATCAAAAGGTGTATTTGACAGAGTAATAGACTATATACCTAATCCAACAGACTCAAACAAAATAAGATTTCCGTCAATTTATACCAATCTTTTCACAAACCACGAGAATTATGTTGATATTGAGGACTTGAAAATAGTATTTGTCTCAAAATTTTCAACATGTGATTTGACAAACAAAAGACTAACTAAAGATCATCTTAAAGGTAACGAGAAATTGAATGGATTTGTGGGTATATCTAGGATATTCCACGGCAGTTTAAGTGTGAACGACGAGCTTTATGTATCTGCAAATTCTTCCGAAATTAAAAGAGTCAAGGTGTTGTCCTTGTACAATTTGCTTGGTGGAGATTTAATCCCAATAGAAGCGGTAGAAAGTGGGAATGTATTTGCCTTATGTCTCAAGGAAATAGATGTAAATTCAGGCAATGATGTTGAATACGCGGATGATGAAATATTAGGGAAATTGTCCTGCTCTGACCGCACACTAACATTATCGAACCATAAAAACTTTCCATCGTTTAATCCACTGTACAAACTAAACTCAAATTCTTCTTTGTCTTCAATAATCAAAGTTTCAGTACAACCAAAAAAAATACAGGATTTACCACTGATGTTGAGGGGATTTGAACTGCTTACGAGATCAGATCCATGTGTGGAAATAAGCACACTCGACACAGGAGAATATATACTCGGATGTCAGGGTGAGGTTCATTTAGAAAGATGTATTTTTGACCTGCAGAATGTGTTCGCTCAAATTCCACTAGTAGTTTCCAAACCGTTAATTTCAGTCAGAGAGGGTTTGGTTAACAGCGTTAATCCTAGTCAAATAGATATAAATGTTTGTAAACATATACCCTTTCCGCCTTGGAGTGGCAACAATTCCAATTTGAAAGATTCAACTGAATCTAAAAGTGGCGGAAATGAATTGGTGCAAAATAACAATAGAGGTTCAGTTCCGTGCGAGTTGGCAACCATACAAATATGTGCAGAACCAATGAATGAGGATATGATTGTTTATTTAGAAGAAAACCAGAATAGCATATCGAATCACATATTAAACTCAAAATTGAACAAAGAAGGGAACAGTTATTCTACAAGTAAAATAATGGAAGTAGATAAATATTTAATTAGCAGATTGCGTTTCCTTTCGAAAAACGACAATAAATTTGTTTTGATAGGTGTATGTGTAAAAAAGGGTAGTATAACACTGTTGCAAAGTAGAGACAAGGTTTTGATATCTTTGAACTGGTCGTTGAGATTAACATACGATTTTGAATTCTATCCTAAAGACTTGTCGGTGAGCAAAGAAGTAATTGATTTATATAGAAAAATAATAAATGGTATTATTTTAGGTTACGAAATAGCAAGTACGTCGGGTCCTTTATGTGAGGAGCCAATCAGAGGAGTTGTGTTTACACTCGTGGAAATGAAATTAAGTGGAATAACCGACGCTAGTGACTTTATGGTTGGAAGTGATGTTAACGATAACAACATTAAGTTGATAATGGACTCGGATGCTTTAATTTCAAACCAGTTGACTACATTATGCAAAGAGCTATGCAGAAAGTCAATGCTTCAGAGGGGTAATGTTAGAATTTACGAAATATATTTGAATATGGCTATTTTTTGTGAACAAAGTGTATTAGGTAAGGTTTATAGTGTAATTAATAAAAGGAGGGGTAGTGTTTATAACGAAGAACTAAAAGAAGGTACGTCTACTTTTAAAATTCAAGCTTATATACCAATTATAGAATCGCTTGGAATAAACCAAGAATTAAGAGGAAAAGCAAGCGGAAACATATCTTTCTACTTGTCTTTTTCACACTGGGAGTTGCTGGATGAGGATCCTTTTCCAGAGTCCAATATGACCATGGAGGAATTCGAGGACGATGGTTTGTCTAAAATAATGCTGCAGTACAACATTGATAATGCGAATATTTCTAAGGATTTAACAGGCAGCATCGGGAATGGATTTTACAATATAAATTCAAACAATTCCAAAGCAGGCGGAATTTACAGCATTGGCAACGGTTCAAACATTAACAATAGCAATTCTGGGAACAGTAATAGCTATTTGGGTTGTAATGCAGGAAATAGCGGTCTTAACTCATCGTCTACCAGCAATATTAACTACAACAACACAAACATACCAAGATACATAATAAACTCAATTAGAAATAGGAAGGGACTACCCACGCAAAACAAAATAGTAACATCTGCCGAAAAACAAAGAACATTAAATAAGAAAAAATGAGATAATTGATCGTATCTAGTTGTCTAAAAATGCATCTTTAGGTATTTCACTTATTAACTCATTGTTGCTGTTCATTTCTTGAACTATGTCATATCCACCAATAAACTCGCCGTTGATGCATATCTGTGGAAACGTCGGCCAATTATGGTAGTCTTTAAGGCCTTGTCTGATTTCTTCGTCCTCAAAAATGTTGTAATGAGCATAGTTAACTACATTAATACTACTTAGTAGTTGAACTAGTGCTCTTGAAAATTTACAAAACGGTTCTTCCTTTATTCCCTTCATAAATATAACCATGCTTTTAAAATTGGTTAAAATTTTAATTTTTTGATTTAAATCAGTTGGTATTTTTAAAGAATTTCCCTTACTTTTAACGATATTTTCAATTTTTTCAAACACCAATCCCGGATTATATCCGTTTATAACCTCAACAGGCTTCAAATCCTCACAAATGAATAACAATACAGTAGGCAATTCTTTCAAGTCAAATTGCTTAATCGCAGAAACTTCGCTGGGACCCAAAGGACTTATTTTCCCAAACTTCACACTGTCAAAATTCTCCTTTAAGTTGTCTATTAATCCCAAATGTGCTTCGTCTACTTCTTTTTTTCCAGTGAGTCCAAAAATCACTGTAATTGGATTCCCAAGAACGAAGTTGCTGATCTCTACAAAACTATTTAAAGTCAATGTCATTATTAACTCCGCCTCCCTTCGAAAATTCTTTCTAAAGTGTGTTTTTGTGTCTGTTTATTTTTATTTATGAACACCTACTGGCGAAAAACGACTTGTACTATCAATTATTTCGCTGCTCTTCACAGGAAATACACGGTGCATTTTAAGGAATATTTAAAGACAATCAGTTACCGCCATATGGCGCCACATGTCTATTTTGAATTTGGTTTTCAATGAATGAAGCAAAATAACGAATACAATAGGAGTTGTCGTTTGTTATGAAACGGGATCGCTCGTCACTTAGCATGAGCAACTTTATGCCCTTAACTAGAGGTCAGAGGAAAAGAAGGGAGGCATTGGAAAGAGTAAGAAGAAAGCAGGATTTAACGAATTATTTGTTAAAACAACGACAACTAGAAAAACTGGGTAATTTAAGTGCTACCTCAAATACTGGTATTAACAAGAAGAGGCTTTACAACTTCAATAAAATAAAGAATCATGTAGACGATGCGTTGAGCAATAATGATACTGACGAGGCTAACATAGGTAAAAATAATATGTCTAGGAAAAAAATACAAAAACTGAGAGAAAATTCAATAGGTTATATGAAGGAAATACTTGATCATCCTGACTTTGGAAAGCTAGAGGATATGAAGTCTAGACTTCTTTTTAATATAGAAAACGATCCTAGAAATAATTTATTAAATATATTTTCAAAGAATAAAACTAAAAGAAACAAGGATAAAAAGCGAAGTTTATCTAATAACTCGAAGAAAATGGTGAAAGTAACAAAGCTTATTACTAAATAATTGCGGTGTTGAGTCGCTGTAAACCTTTAATTTTTATATTCATATTTATATTCTTTTTTTTTTATAACCAACTAGTGGCGAAAAAGGTCAATATTTACTATAAAATAGATTACTCTAAAAACGCATATTATGTATTCATTTTTTTGTCTAATATTTCACATTGATATGTGCTTACATTTTAGTGTTACTTGCTTCAATATTTGCATGCATGCATTTTCTATGAGACGTTTTTACTTCGTCCACACGAAAACAAAATAATTAATGAATAAAGACAGGTAATTAGGAAAATTACACTGTAAGTCATTGGGCATAATATACGCACGAGTTAAACGTGAAAGCAGAAGCGATCCGCTTCATTCTTGTTGGACAGTCAGCACTAATGAAAACAGAAAGCAAGGTTGTTACAACAAATGCTTAGAAAACTAAATACCACTTCAACTCCGCCAAAACAAACGCTAAAGTAGACAGACCGCTGTTTGAACCAGATTCCCAAGACTAACAGGTCTTGAAAGCAGGAAACTTCCAAGAAACCCTACCGCAAAAAATAGGGGACGAAAAGAGAAGGTCTATCATGCCATGTAAGAATCAACTGTGGAGGTCGCCTCCTGAAACATATTGTTGCACATCAAAAAGTTCAAGTTCCGTGAAAGGGCAAAGAAGCTCTCAATTCCTACTTAAGTTGCTACCAGGTGAGAAACTGGTAGAACTTAAAAGAGAAACAATGTAGGAACGACAGGAACGAAAACAAATGATGGTAATGTTAATGCCTTTTGTTGTCTCCAAGTTTAAATAAAGCTGTTAAGTTGTAGAAGAGAACTGAAGACGTTGTTTGTTAATAAACTCTAATTGCGAATTACTGGTTTACTTCTTCTTTGAGGTGGGTTCCTTCTTGGTAACGCTCTTAATGACACCAACAGCAACAGTTTGCTTCATGTCACGAACAGCAAAACGACCCAATGGTGGATAGTCAGTGAAAGCCTCCACACAGAGTGGTTTCAATGGTTCCATAACAACTAGAGCGGCATCACCAGACTTGATTAACTTTGGATTCTCTTCCAAAACTTTACCAGATCTCTTGTCCATCTTGGCGGTGATGGTTTGGAATTTGCAAGAAATGTGGGCAGTGTGGCAGTCTACAACTGGAGAGTAACCGTTCTTAATCTCACCTGGGTGGTTTAGAACGATAACTTGGGCAGTAAAGTTTTCACAACCCTTAGCTGGGTCGTTCTTGGCATCTGAGGCAACGAAACCCCTCTTGATATCCTTGATGGATACATTCTTAACATTGAAACCAACATTGTCACCTGGAACTGCCTCTGGTAACTGTTCATGATGCATTTCTACAGACTTAACTTCGGTTGTAACACCAACTGGAGCGAATGTGACGTTCATACCTGGTTTAATTACACCAGTTTCAACACGACCTACTGGCACTGTACCGACACCACCTATCTTGTAAACATCTTGTAATGGGAGACGGAGTGGCTTATCTGTTGGTCTTTTTGGTGGTTCCATAGTATCTAAAGCTTCAACCAATGTCTTACCCTTATACCATGGCATTTTGTCAGATCTCTCAACCATATTATCGCCAACAAATCCAGAAATAGCAACGAATGGGATCTTCTCAGTGTTGTAACCAACTTTCTTGAGGTATCCGTCAACTTCATTAAAGATTTCATCAAAACGAGATTGCTTGTATTCACATGTATCCATCTTGTTGATACCTACAATCATTTGTCTGACACCCAGTGTAAAGGCCAAAAGAGCATGTTCTCTGGTTTGACCTTCCTTTGAAAAGGCACCTTCGAAACGATCTGCAGGAACGACCAACAAAGCTACATCAGCTTGAGATGTACCTGTAATCATATTCTTGATGAAATCTCTATGGCCGGGGGCATCGATAACAGTGTAGTGGTATTTCGGGGTTTCGAATTGCCACAAGGCAATGTCAATGGTAATACCTCTTTCTCTTTCTGCCTTGAGTTTATCCAAAACCCAAGCATATTTGAAAGAACCTTTACCCATTTCAGATGATTCCTTTTCAAACTTCTCTATGGTTCTTTTGTCGATACCTCCGAGTTTGTAAATCAAGTGACCAGTTGTTGTTGATTTACCGGAGTCGACGTGACCAATAACAACCAAGTTAATATGAGTTTTTTCCTTACCCATTTTAGATTGTATTCAATAAATAATGCGAGAATTCAAGAAAAATTTCAAAAGTAAAATTATTACCTCGTTATTCGGCAAAACCTAAAAATAAATTGGTATAAATACCTTGGATACTATTTTTAAAAAAAATGAAGCACCTTGTTTTATTCAAAATAAAATGCAAACACTATATAAACGTATTTAAGTACCACTACACTATATTTAAGCTTATGGTATCCCCTCAACTACAATTCATGTCTTGTGTCTCCATTATACATATATATACATATACCTATGTATGTAGGTATATATAACTAATTAAAATAACTATTAAATATATATATATAACATACTCTATAAATACATTATAACACGTATATTTAAACTCATACAATTGATATAAAAAATGGGGAAAAAACACATTTTCTTTGTCTCTTTTTAACCCTTCTAATTATTTTTGTCACTATTTTTGTCTTGTGTCTCTAACATAAGACAAGAGTTAGGGCCGAGTTACCGCCTGAGATCTTTAATTAAAATGTGTATATTTATGTAAAATATAAACTTAAAATTAATAAAATATATTTGTGTATTAACAGTTATGTTAAAAGTAATATCTTGAACTTTTTTTACTAAGTATTTTGGGCTTACTTATCTAGTTTCGTACTGTAATCTGACCTATTCTACATATTGCGGATTACTTATTCCTTAGATTTGCCAAGTCGATTTGCAATAAGACCTCCCAGTTTATTATCCTTCACATATATATTTTACTATATGATAATGTCCCTGTTATAATTTCTCATTACTTTCTGTATTGTAATATTCCTTTACATTAATCTAAACAACACTCTGTTTTTCTCACAGAAATTGATTTATCGTTTCTTTTGCAAAACATAATAGTGAACTATATCTCCGTTGCATCTCCGCATTTTTATCCCTGAAATCGCCTTTACTTTCTGTTTTCATACTGTATTATATCTGTGAATAAAAATGCAAATTAGAGTGAAGATAGAGTTATAATTCATCTTAGTTTGTTGTTTAAATATCACTTGTGTTCTATGTAATTAACAATAGAGCATTCAAAGAAAATGAACTTAATTGAAAAAAGCAAGAAACAAAAAAATAAAACTATATAAAACATGTCTTTCAGCAACTGCTTATTTGTGTTTATTTTATAATTTACGTCCTTTATTTTACCCTGACCAGTTAGATAATGCTTTATCCTGATACCTATAGATACCATGTTACATATGCACAGAAATACACAAAAAAAATAGAATTAAAACAGGAATATGCTTAAAAAATCAGTAATTGGATGTATTATAACTTTAGAAAGAATTCTGTTTATTTAAATGCATTTGAAAACAGTTTCCTAAACTGCTTTCTTTCCCCAATTAGTGCCCTCTGTTATGTTAAATTGCATTGTACAACTTAACGCCGCGCGCGGCAACATGTAAGGGTGCATGCTTTTAGATGTGAATAAAAAGATAAAATAACAGAATTAAATTAAAAAAGTCAGAAAATTTCATTAAGTTGAATGGAGTAGGTTTAGTATACAAAGTGGCCGTAAAGTCTACTGAGAATTAACAAATGGTAGTGATTGATGTAAGCATATAATTAAATGAGAATATCAGAAATACTAAATAAACGAGCAAATGTACTGTATTTGGTAATAATACTTATACTTCAGTTGTTAGTGAAGATAAATGGGCATTCAGGGCTTAACATTTATTCTTCACTCCCAGAATATGTTGTTGAGTGGTTAAAAAGGCATATTTTTTTTGAAATAAAGTATATAAAAAATGAAGGAAAAATTTGCAGTTCGGGGAGTGGCCCCTACTGTAAGCACATTTATAGGAAGTTGATGAGAGAATATAACAATTTGGAGGATATTTGGATGTTTGATGATATTTATAGAGGTGGAGAATATGGTGCTAACCTGGATTATAATAAAAATAGTTCTCCATATTTGCACATTGAATATAAAATTGTAGATGAAAAAGGGATGCCATACACAAATAATCACATGGAGAAACTGGTAATGTTGGACTACAGTCTAGAGAATAGTTTGGGCAGTGATTTGAACATAAAAAATAAAGTAAATAACATTATCAGAACAAGCGAGAATGATTTTAAGGCTTTGTACACTTACTGTAAACTTGATTCAAAAAGATTGTTTTATTGCTTGAAAATAGTAGGAAGAAGTATAATTAATAACATCAGAAATCAAGCATCAAATTATACACGTTATTTGAAATTTGAAACTTTAATTAAATTATACAGAAAGTACTTGAGAAAAAGAAAATTTACGAGTAGATTAAGCAAACTAGTTGACTACTACTATTACATAGAAAACTATACACTTCCTGATAAGGATAATAATTATCAAGTTAATTCGTCTAAAGAGTATAATAGACTGTACAAAAACGATAGTGTGAGCATTATTAGTGACGGCTATACAAATTTAAAAGTTCCAATAGATACAGGAATATTGTTTGACGACACTTTTTCTAAATTGTTAATAAGTAAAAGCATAAGAACAAGTCTAGTGAGTACATTAACATGGATACTAGATCAAAAAAGCGCATACATTGAAATATGGAACAACAGGAGAAATGAGAGACTAAACAGACGTTATGTAATCGGAACAGTAATGAACAATATGGATGATTATTCCTATTTAAATGAGTACATTGCTTCTCCATTCACAAAATTTAGAATATTAAGAAAAGATATTTTATTTGAAGATGAGTTTAGGAACAACTTTAAGATTATAAGAAAAACGTGGAATGGAGTTTCGTTAAAGATGAATTTTAATGTTATTAAGCCAAATGTAAAAATAATACCGAGTGATTTTTGCAATGACAACAATGTAGAATGTAAGTGGGAAGGAGTATGGGAGGCTTATTATAAAGGCGAAGTCGGTTTGAGATTGTTATCTAAAAACGGAAGGTTTCAAATTAACAATGAGAAATTTGTTATTTCTGATTTTCCAATCACCTTTTATAATCCAATGTCAGATGAGCCACTTCTGAATGAAAAATTGAGTGAATATAAAAATAAATATATAACTATATCAGGTTATAATGGATTTATTCTAATGTGGAAATCACACATTAGCATAAGTGATATTATAAGTGAAAGAAGTAGAGAAACAGTAGAAAGTGTAGAAGGTGAGTATTTTGTATGGATAAATGCCCTTGAGTTTTCAAACACCATTCCATATTCACTTATAGACTCTATTCAAATTGAATCAGATACGGAGGGAGTTGTTATTGGTTCATTTGTTTTTAATCTTCTAAATCCAGCCTATAACTACGTTTCCAAAAGCAGAAAGGAATTAACTAACATCCCTATTGAGGTTGATCAAACTTCTGAACTTAGTTTGGTCGTTAATATCGATGAAAAAGAAATAAATACAAATATTACTACAGTTAGTATCACAACAATGTACTTAAGCAGGGCATCTCCTTTAATATCACTCTATAACATTCAAGAAAAGGGACTTAATTTAGAAGAAAAAATCAGTGAGACTACAAAATGCGTCATTAAAAGAAATCTTGCAGAACTTACAACAGATAACTAGAAAAATTCAGAAAAAAAAATTTAATATATTTAATTGAAGTGTTAAACAAATCTGTATATATATATTCATATTTATGCATATTAATTTACAAAAACGACCTTAAATAATAATACTTGTTTTTTATTTATAATTTACACTTTATTAGTTGTTTTTACTTAATGTTAATACAATCATTTATCTGTATAAAAGTAAAATCCTTTTTGAGTACAATAACGTTGCTCTCTCTATATTCTCCGAAAACTTCTATACTCCCACTCGTACAAATACTTAGTAGTTTTTTTATTCCATAAGGAATAGAATATATTTCACCCAAACTGTCAGTCATACTTATAATGTATTTATTTTCACTTAATCTTTTATTCGGTATCCATATTACATTGGGAACTTTTGTATCACATTTCCATGATATATTGTTAACGCTAGATTCACTCCTAAATGAATAGCATCTAAATATATCAGTCTCCACTTGAGCACTCGCGATATTTTTTCCTAACCCAATATCTTTGAAAAATGGGTTCCAGTATTTGACTCTCAACGAGTCAATGCATTCTTTCCGCTGAATAAAAAGAAATATTATGAGAAAGGTTAAGTAAGTTACCTTTATCATTTCTATAC
The DNA here is from genome assembly GCF_009792415.1 of Cryptosporidium ryanae. Lineage (NCBI taxonomy): Eukaryota > Apicomplexa > Conoidasida > Eucoccidiorida > Cryptosporidiidae > Cryptosporidium > Cryptosporidium ryanae. Next base: position 16,857 of record NW_027125532.1, read on the forward strand.
TTGAATTGACCAGCTCAGTCTTTATCCTTAATAAGCCTTTTTTCTATCAGTAATTAAAAAAATAGAGTGAAGATTGTATTAAAATTTTTCAAGCTAACTCTCAGTTATTGTGGATATCTAGACTACTTATTTGGAAACACTAACACTATTTCAACGGTTAGTTTCAGTCATCGCTTTTTACTTTCCGTTACTTGAAAATCAAAATTCGAATTAAGTGCCACAAGTAGTTCCCGCCTCGTGCATGCAAAATATTAATCAATTGGTAAGAAGAAATTGCATGCATGAAATAGCTGCATAATGTTTGTGGGGTAAGTATAAAAACAAATAAAAAGCGTGTCACACTTGTTATTAAATTATTGTTAAGTGGAACAATTTATTTATTTTATCCATGTTAATCAATTTGATATGAATAATATAGGAAAATAATATTTTACCAAGTTTTACTTGCAAATCAACGGTAAAAAATCGCACTTGTAATTAAACATTAGAATATTGTAGTTTGTAATATAAAATATATAAAGCCTAAATTAGCAGGATATTATATAACTTAAGTAAAATTGTCAGGTTAATTGTAATAAATAAAATAGATAACAAAAATTAATGAATAGTAAAAATAAGGTATTTTACAACCCAGATGAAATATATGATGGAATATCTAGAGGTAAATTAAACAAGAAGGATCTGGGATGGAATATTTGGCTTGGAATAGGATTTTTATCTGTTATTATTGTGTGGATTATAATATATTCTTCAAGATTACTTAAAATAGCTTACACTTACAATAATGATAATTTAATGAGCTCAATAGAATTTGAAAATGATATGACGCAGTTTGGATATGACATTGGGGAGCTGAGTCTGTCAATACTTACATTCTGCATACAACAAAGCGAGCCAACACTGGTAAACATACCGGTAAGATTAGGACTTTCCGACCAGATAATGAAACAACGATATAAAGTAAGGAATTATTTGGACACGTTTAGTGAAATTAAGCTTCCAAATGGAATGGAGGACAAAGATGAAGTCATAAGAGAAATATCAGAGAGGACTTCTAATTTGTTGGCAAATCTGGTTCCATTAAACATAAGATTTGAGGATCAACCAAGTCCAATTTCTCCAGCACCACCACCTTATTATAAACCAGAAAGAACGAATATAACAGAATTTGAGCTTAAAGAATCGATAGAAAGCAATTCAAATACCTTTCTTGCAGCAAAGTACCTTTGTAATAATACAGATTACATATCTGAAGAAAGCAACTATATTATGTTCAAAGCGATGGAATTAACTAATCCTGCGAAATTGTTTGATTTTGAGTATTTAAATAAATTTGCACTTGAACATGATTATATAAAATACGAAACAACAAGGGCTATATTGATATTTCACTATATAATTGTCATAATTGTGGTATTATCAACATTTATAATCTTCTATTTAGGCACTTACGATTATTTTCAGAAAAATAATCGCCTAAAAATAATGAGATATTGTAAATTACAAATAAGTGATACTTTAGAAAGAGTAATAAGAACTGATGGAACTAACAGAAGACTAATGATTGATAGTTTTGTTCCTATGTTAAAAATATTTAAAAATATTGGAAGGATATGCGATGGAATAATTAAAGAATATGGGAACAAATTAGATAAAATGCAAGCGAATAAATTAAGTGAAATAAAAAACAGTACATGTGAATTTGAGAGCTATGTTAATCTATCAATAAAATACTCAGAAATAATGAGAGATATAGTAGATAACTATGGTGATGATAGTAATCAAAAACATAATTTCAACTTTATCGATATTATCGATTTAATTGAGAGTGAAGAGTATAATGATAACTTCAACATATATAACAATCACTTTTTCACCAAAAATATTAATAATAGATTATTTTTGAGTGGAACCAATGAGCAGTTTAGTAAAATGTTAAACTCGTTAATTTGTAGTCTTGGTTTAAATGAGAAAAAGTCAATTTATTGGGATATTATGACTGTTAAAGACGATTTATTCATTCCCGACTCCATGATGAATTCTCTCGGAGAAATAGGAAAATCAGTTATCGAGGTTCTGTCTAGCAATTGGAACCTTGATACAGAAATAGAAAAGGTTGAAAATAAATCATTCCTTGTAATTGATTTTGTTTTAAATAAAAGCATTGATAATGACAAAAGTAAATGCGATGATTGTAAATCTGAAACAGGAGTTGGAAAAATAACTAAATATCTTAATTACATGATTGCAAAAAGAATGGCTGGCACTATGTTCGGTGGAATTATTGTAAATAACAATAACCATGGTGTTAGTGATCTAAACTATAATGAAACATTATGTGAGAACGAATTATTCAATGTAAAGGAGTTTTTTAATTCTCAAGAAATGGAAAGTAGCACATTGATAATTCCATTGAAAAACTTTAATTATACTACTTCAAACAGTATTTCCAACAATTACAGTAATTGTAGTTACATAAAAAATGAAATAGTTATATGCTCATGTGGAATAGATCATTATCATTCAAATATATTCGAGAGTGTTTCTAGATTATTTTCTTACAAATACACCCAAATTGATTTTTGGGAATTAAAGGAAAAAGAAAGAATACTAGAATATTTGGTTGAAAAATCGAGATACTGGTTGTTTGATGTGACTAGTTTGGATTTATTGAAAAAAGACCCAGCTTCAGTAAATCAAATAAGAGAATACAGTTATTATACTCAAAATGATATTGAAGTAATATTGCTGTCTGTCTCGAGTTTATCTATCGAGGTTTTGTTTGAATTTGACAACAAATTTAATTTTGTAGATTATTATTATAAATTAAAATCACTTTCAGATTTCAAAACTGATCTTAAACACAAAATTACAAAGAATGAGACAGATAAAGATATTGAATATGACTATAGAAAAATTATTAAATTGTTTAACAGACCAATAAAGGAAATAAAACCTGATTTGTTTACAGACACAGATCAATTTATTTTAAACTCTGATGAAAATAAAGAATTAAGTAAAGACTCATCACTAATAAGTGATAAGATATTTACTCTTGTAAATATTCAGGAGATGCTAGCTAATCAAATCAATGTAAATTCCAGTCATTCAAGTAAAGGCGAAAATGGTGAAAATTTCAACTATAAAAATAAAATCACGATATATAAACCAAAGGAGCTTGATAATTCTTGGAAAAGTATTGACGTTCTCGTAATGAGCAGTACTCAGATTAAAAGAACGGCTGAATATTTGATTCATTACCGTTATATGGTGTTAATCAACGATAAAAAAAAATACAAGGAAGACATTACAAAGTGGCCAATTAATATGAACAAAATAGTAAGATTTGTACAAGAATTAGAAGACAATTACCATGAAAAAAACCCATTTCACAATTTTCGCCACGCCGTTAGTGTTTCAGTTACACTAAATCAGTGGTTGGAAAAACCCTCTATAAAAAAGTATGTAAACTCGCTAGAGGCTTATTGTTTAATTATATCGGCACTTGGACATGATTTAGATCATCCCGGTCTGAATAATGATATCATGAAAGATATCTTAAAAATGTATAAAAATATTCAAAGTAGTTATGATGATATAACAAAGATGTTATGTGAAGTAAGTAATATCTCAACATTGGACATATATAACGGTATTTCATTACTTGAAAATCACCATACATCTCTTTTATTTTCAATTTTAAATGATGAATCATGTAATATTTTCATTCCGTCTTGGTCTATTTACTTTGAAGAGTTAAAAAAGATAGTTGTTAATGCAATACTCTTTACAGATATGGAATACCACATGCATATAAGGAACTACTTGAACGAATTTAATAAACATTTAGAATACAATAGAGAAGATGAGTACATATATAAAATTAAAAAAAAATTTTATTTATCCGCACTTTTACACTCTGCAGATATATCAAATCCTCTAATGGATACCTGTATATATATTAAGTGGTCAGATCTCATTTTCCAAGAGTTCAAAAATCAAATAAGGGTAAAGGAAATGCTGAATATAAATAAACAAGATGATTTCTGTGTTGAGAACGATAACGTAAGGCAACAAATCAGTTTCCTAAAGAATATATGTATCGGATATTTTGAATCCCTGAACAGACTTGACACCTTCATTTTGGAGGACTCTATTCAAAATCTTTATAACAATTATAACTATTACCTGAATTTCAGTGAATAGTACAACAAATAAAAAACAGAACACTCATTCCTAAAGTAAAGGGTAATATTGTTAAATCAGTACCAAACAAACAGGAGACTCGTTCCAACTCTCATTTTATTAAGAATTACTAAAAACAAAAAGTCTATTTAAACTGTACACGCAAAGATCAGGAATGACAGTTATTGTTACCGCTGTTGGCGCCATTATTGTGTGTGGTGTATTTAAATAGTAAAAAAGAATAACAATAGCAAAAATAATTGATACACCCTAATGATAAAATGCATTAGATATGTAATTTAAACAACAGGGTTACAGTGAATGGAAAGTTTGTAGTGCAAGTTGAGTTTCACCTTCAATAACAGGTAAATCAGGAATATAAATATAGATGTAAATTGAAAGTGAAAAGTAGATAAATACAAATAAAATTGGGAAACAAAATAAGGTGAGATTTTGTGTGAAGAAAATAAAAAGGGACTTATATTGGAAACAAAAAGCTAAATATATAACGAAGACCAATAAAAGATTACTAGATAGGTCTTGTTCAAAAACAGAATAATTATTAATAACAATATTGAATAAACAACATAAAGGATCTATTTATTTTTCAAAATATTTGAGAACAAGTGGAATAAATAGTTTTTTTCAGGCGTAATAAAAATATTATGTAAGTCAGAAACTATAATAAAACAAAAATTAAGCTTAAGATAATTAGAAAATGTCAACTGAAAACTTAAGCAAGAATGAGAGTGAGTTGGCGAGTAAATCGATTCTTTCTCCTGTAAATAAAAACCGCACATTATTGTTGAAGAAAAACGAGTTAACAGTTAAAAAAAATGATATGGAAGTATCAGATTTGAGTGATAATATTGGAGAAGAAAACGCCCCCTTGATAAAGGTAACTCATGTAGAATCAGTTAATAGCAACTTACAAGAAGGTGGTGGAGCAGTATTAACACCGAAAAATGAATCTTTAAATAAGTCAATAAAAAAAGATTTATCTTTGACTAAAAACAGTGTTAGTAATTTAAACGGTTCAAGAGTATTGGGTTTAACAGGAAAAGTAAAAGAAAAAAAAGTTGGTATGCAATCACAATTTTTAAAGCTAAAGAACTCAGAGTTGCCAAACAACTCTGTGAATATGGATTCAATTAATCCAAATATGATGAAAACCCAGAATTACGTTGGAGGAAAACCAGAATCTCTTACTACAGGAAAGATGAATATGAAAGGCAGTAATATGTACAATGATTACTTGGATTTGGCAAGCACAAAGTTTGTTCCAACAAAGAAGTCAAATATAAATAATAGATCAGGTTTATTCGGACATGAACCAAATACATATACAACAAATCCTTTAGTGATAGAAGATTTAATAGATGAGTTAGAAGAAAAAGCTAAGAACTACTTTATAATGTTTTCAAAAGAGAGAAAAGAAAGAGAGAAATTGGAAAGACAATGTTACTGGATGCAGGAAGAGAATAAGACTTTGCAAGTTACCTTAAAAAGTCAGATTTCTACAATACAAGGTCTTCAAAATAAGATTATAGATTTGAGGGGTAATCCAAGTGTAATAACGGAAACTATTGAAAGAATAGATATGTTGTATACACAATTAGATACACTTATACAAGCATTTGCGGGAGTTTGCAGTTACATTACATTTAACGAACCAAAGGACAGAAGAGAGATAATTGAATTGGTTTTGGAATATCTGCATCCATGTAGAGGGCTTGATTTAAGGTTAAATTCATTGTATGGTTCAATATATTACTTCAAATTGGGAATAGTGAAAGAACTTCCTCCACCAATTCAGCCACCTGAAAAGATACCTGGATATGATGTTTGGCAGCCACCAATAAGAAGTAATGAGAAGATTACTGAGGAGACTGTAGACAATTCTAAATTACCACCACATATGCAACAAGGCAATTCACTCTCTAAGGTTGCTGAAAGTTATATGAAAGGTAACCAAAATCTACAAACAAATGCCGATACTCCAAATGCTGATGACTCTGCATCACCTAAAATAATGTCCCCGGTAGCATCTACTAAACAATTAACAATACCAGTTAATTCTTCGCAAGTATCAGGTGACACAAATATACCATTAACAGGATTTGAAATAACAATTAAGTCAGTACAAAGAATAGAACAAGTAGGAGATGGGAATGGAAAACTGTTCTTTGTCGCGAGAATAGACAGCGAGTCAGCAGTAAAGTGCAAAAATAATCCAGTCAGAAAGTCAAAAGAGTTTGAGTATAATATAGACAAGAAAGATGGAAAGGGATCAATAGAAGAAGAATTCAAGCTGGTAATTGACAGTTTACCTCCAAAATCTTCAGGATTATTACCAAGATTTACAATAGATATGTGGGATACTTCAAATCCATCAGAACCTATTGGTCACGCATCAAAGACATTTATAGATCCATCAACACTTTTACCAGAACAGGTATGGGAGGTATTTGCTGATGACGGTGAAAAGCTTATAGCAAACATAATTTTAACAGTTAACCCGAAGCCAGGAGACTCAATGCTTCCAGCAGGAAGGTTTATAGTAGCTAAGGAGGCTAAAGGAAAGACCGAGTCCAATCCAAAAAAAGAGAGTAAGTTGTCAAGATTGAGCTTTAGAGGCGAAAAGGAGAAGGGAATAGATAAAATGAATGCAATATTGAGACCAGGAATAAATTTGTTAAGGAAAGTAAGTAACAATGAAGCGTCTAATAATCAAAACAAGGCTGGTTCAGGTGGTAATTCTAAATCATTAGATATAAAGAGTGCTTCTTCTTCTATAAAAGATGAGACCTTGAATAAAGTGTCCAAATCACTTACTGTTAGTCCAGTTAGTAAAGAATCAGCTGTTGAACCTTTATCAGTAGATCCAAATGCTAAAATATCAATCTCAAAGAGCGTAACTAAATCAACAGTTGCACCATTACCAGCCACTTCAAAGAGTCTAGAAAAATCATTAAAGGATAGTACAAATGAATCAATAGGTACAGTAAAATCATCTGCAAAAAGTTTAGAGGTCGCTAACTCATCAAGTGTCGAGTCTGCTTCCATTAAATCTTCTGAAACAGTTTTAAAGAAATCCTCAATTTCATTAAATACAAATGAATCAAAGAGCATTCCAAATATTGTTAAAACAAGTATCACTGTTGAGCCGAAAATAACAGAGAAAGTAAAAGTTGATCCTAAAAAAGTCTCAGTGTCTGTTTTACCCAAAAAAGCGTCCCTTCAGGCAGTTAACAAATCCTCGCCCAACGTTCCAAATGAACAGAACCAGGTTAAGGTATCATCATCTGAAAAAGTGTCGCCTCCTGCTCTAAAAAAAGACGATAATAATTTTGGAGTAAAAGTTAAAATACCAAGTGTTAAAGTTGAAATTGAACCTAAAGTTACTGTTGTTAAAGCAGAAAAAATAAGTAAAGAAGTACTCGGTACCAAAAGTATTCCCAAAAATGGAGTTCCACCGTTAACCAATAAGGTAGACATTAAGGCTAATATACCTACAATTAAGAAAATGGATATTAAGGGTCCTAGTAATATTATTAAGCCTAAAAACCCTGTTCCCGTTATAAATATTAAAAAACAAGGAAATGTAATTGCGATAAAACCAAAAGTGTTGGTGGACGGTCCTAAAAATGCAATTACAATAACACCAAAAATAGTAGCAACGCCTCCCAAATCGGTTTTTGCGAATAAAGCAGGAGCTGCAAACCAAACCAACACAGGAAAGGAAGATATTAAAATAATGGTTACAAAAGGTGCTACTAATATCACACCTAAAATAATTCCAAAAGTTAAAATAGTTCCGAAAGCCAAATAACTAATATTGTAAGTTGGTAAATTTAAGGGACGTAACAGTATATTTTTTGGTAAATACTGTTAGACGTTGTATTTGAATCAACTTCAATTAAATCTCTTTGAATAAGAGCCTCTAAACACTTGGATGTTTCACATTCAATTATAGACTTCTTATTATTTTGTTCTTGATCATCTATTTTAAATAAATTTGCCTTTGTATAGAATAGTTCTTTAGTTACCAATTCGATAATGTTTAAGAAAGAACATCTCTTTTTGAATTTAAGATACCTAATTATCATTGCTTCTACCTTATATTTATTGTTTTTAAATGTATTACATATGTGGTTTTTGATACCATCCAGTTCAGAATCCCCTGGACCGAACAAATAATCTCCCCCTTCTTTATTTCTAATTAAACCATCACTAGGAGAAATAAATGAGTCTAAATAGCCATTCAAGGCAATTTGTTTAGTGTGTATATTACTATTATCATCACTGTAGTGATAATTAACATAGTCAATAACCAGTAGTGCAGTATCTTTATCATATTCCAAATTTGAAATTTCATTATAAACTGAAATTATACTTCCTTTATTCAAAAATTCGTTGTTTATGTTAATTGAAAAGTATATCTCACCATCATCATCTTTTTTTCTATTCTTTTCATCCAAAACATATATATCATCCTCTTTTATATTCAATATAGGAGAAACTATTGCTTTATTTAGTGTAATTCCGCTATTATTATCCAAAATAGTTATCTTGTTTTTATTAAACAGTCTTGAAATATTATCCCTCAGTTTACCGTAATGACTGGAAGATAAATGAATATTATCATTGGTATTTAAACACAACAATAACACTGCCTGTTGCAATGTTAGTACCATTCTTATATCTAGTTTTTTAACTCCCCCAATTTCATCGATTAATGAATCGTAATTTACTGGTAAATACTCCATAATGCAAATCCCAAGATTGAAAGACCATATTAAATTTCTAGAGTAAATGTTTTTATAATACCGTTGATATAAAGTGATTTCGTTATATATTAAACTAACATCACTGTTACTGTCTTTGTAATTCGTAAATAGTTCAGAGTCTATGAAATTGTCACTTTTGTTTAAAAATGACCAGTTATTGGATGACAAAACAATAATAGAAAATGGTATATTGACGTTCATGTTACTTATTATTTTATTTTTTTTTAGTTCAATTATTTTTTCAGTCTCATTATTGTTGTAATTGTCGTTAACTTTGGAATTATTGTCCGTTTCAGAGGGAGATAAATCCTCTAGTTTTAACCAGAAATTAATTTTATCATAAATGTGAGATGATCTATTTGACAATTTTGACAATCTTTTTGAATAAGAAGAGAATTTTATCTCCAAATCCTCTCTCTCGTTAAAGATGGTGTTGATATCAGTATTTTTGTTGAAAAGATCACATAGTATATACAACTTAAAAATAGACGATGATAAATACCAATCTCTAATTATAACGTTAAATTTATTAATAAAAGAATAACCACATTCATTGTATAGTAAAAACATAAAATACATTTCAAATATGTTTATTCCAATATTCAACATTTCAATAATTTCATCTCCTTTTTCTTTTGAAATTAACATTTTTCTGTATAAATTAAAGTTATTTTTAGTAATTAATCCAACACCTATTTTATTTGGAATATAACTACGTATCAATTTTTGTGAAAACAAATATTGATAAAAATTTTGAAAATTCTCCTTCTTATTGCAGCATTTAAATACAAACATTGCGCTTTTTAAATATTTGTTAATTTTATGATTACAATCTCTATTTATAAACTCCAACATTGAATTATTTTGTTCGGTTTTGTTTAACCAATATAACAAATCTATATTTATTCTTGAAATTTCCGTTATTACAGACTCATTTAGGTCACTGTATTCATTACCATCTACAGAGAGTAAGTTGTAAACAAATAATGAAAGTCCAAGCATTATTTCCTTTGATGTTTCGTCATTATAATTTGTGATAAAGGTCCATGAGTCATTTATACATATATTGCGTATTTTATCGTTATCATTAAATGACTCCTTACATATTCTCTCTATTTTCAAGTACAAATCTAACATTTCCTTGATAATACTTGTATATAAGTCACAGTCAGAATGTTTATAGTCTTTTATTAATTTTCTAGACAACTCAACTCCTAACTCTATAACACACTTTTTAATTTCATCTAATACTTTATCCTCACGTTTTTTCTTCTTAAAAGTATTGTAAATAAATTTTAGTGAAGAATAGTCATCATTTATTATTAATTCAGTTAAATAACTTTTGCTCTCACCATTTTTTGTTTTTGAAAAACGTGATATAATGTCATCTGAAATAAGAATATCTAAAAGCATTAGTTCCGTATTTTCCATATATGAGTTCCAGTCAACACAAGAAACCTCTAAAATTCTTTTCTTACTCAAGGGGAAATCTTCTGTCCAATAATCATTTTTTATGAATGATAATAGAGAATTATCCGTATTTATTTCAGAATAATTGTCTTCTGTTATTGTATCTTTATTATAATCATTTACATTGTTTTTCTCATAGTTATATCTTTTGAAGTTTGTTTGAGTAACTAAAAATGATTTCTCTAACTCAACTGCCATTTTCAAAAACTTTATATAGTCCTCAAACTCAGTAATTTTATTATTTTTTCTTATTTTTTCATAGTAATAACGACCCATTACGTTTAGATATATTTTAGAGACTCCAAAGTTAGATATTCCCAATTGAATAAACATTTCAAATATCTTCTTGAGTACAAAAAAGCTCATCTCGTCCCCGAAATTTTTGTTTAATTCACAGTTAAAGTATCTATCCCTTATTACATTCATATTTATCATAATTGATACGAGACCTCCAATCAAACATAAAGGTAAATTACTAAATTCGTGCTTTTCAAGCTCCAATTTGTCTTTGAAACTCGAATGGCAAATATTGGATTCACCAAGTATTATATTCTTTAAACAAAAGTTTGCACTGTCCACAAAACCCCTATAATTGTTTTTACTTTGAAATATTCCAGGACCAAAACGTTTAAACATAGAATCAAAATATAGATATACATTTGAAATCAATTCAGTTGATCTCTTGTGGTGACACCAAAACTTTGCCAAACTGTTCATATAATTGCTCATTTTTCCACTTTCAATCATTTCTTTGTGAAATTCTGAATCAAATATTAATTCTAGAACAAATATATCCAACTCTTTAGAGTTTAAGTCATATGTACTTTTTCTGCTTCCAATTATTTCAAGGAACTCATTTCTGTTTATATTTACCATGTTTGCTTTCCATGTATGCATATATATACTCTCAAAAGTGCAGTATATAAAATCGTATTTGCCTTCATTGCATAAATGCGTTATCAGGCGACAAATTTTTCCAAAATTAATTCTACCTTTCTTTTTGTCTGAATCAACTGTTTCAGAAAGTTTAATTCTTTTATACTCCCTGTGTTTGACTTTATCAGAGATTTCGCCCAAATTTTCGAATTCGTTGCTATTTTCATTTTCATTCATTAAATAGATGCTTCTCAAAAAAAAGTCAATTTCTTTCTCTATGTCCCTCTCGCTGCTCCCGGGAAAACCCAATTTGTCTAGGTTTATTTGTGTTTCCATTATAGTATACCCAATAATTCAACCTCGCAAAAAAAAAAGGAATTCACTCGTTCGTAACGCTTCTTCAGATAAATAATTACATTCAGACTCTACCAGATTGAAGGTAATCATTATAAAATATCATCACAAAAGTAATAAAAATATCAAAGTTTATACTTATTTTCCCATTAAATGCCTTTTTATTTATTTAAATTAATTAATTAGTCACCCTGTCCAGTTTTTTTTCTGCTGGTATACAGTTTTGACTTTCGAACACGTGTTAATAAAATAGAAAAGGCGCCACTTTATCCCCACATTGTTTATATTGAATTAATAATAAAAAGTGAGAATAGAAAAAAATAAAATAGGGAAAATAACAGAAAAAAGGGGAACTGGCAAAATATAAAGTTAATGAAAGCATGAAGTTTCGATTATAGTGTTTGAGCAATCAAAATGTTAGGACGCAAAATGGTGTTTTTTCTCCTTCCTTTTTGAAGAAAGAAGCGAGAAAGTTTTTTTTATCTACACATAAGTCCATGTATAATGCGAGACTTTAATGTGTATTATAATTCTGAAGAGTAATAAGAAAGATTAAGGTACATTTATGATACATATTCAGGAATAGAGCAGTTTGTTTGAAATATTAATTTGACAAGGGCAGAAAATAAAAATGGAACAGTTGGAAATAGTGATAAAAAATAACACTAGACTTACGTTTCATCGTTATATACAGATATTAGAGAAGGGAGAATGGATCTACCATCCGTTAGAGAAGATAGAACCCGGAGTGATGATTTCATTTGTCTGTTCAAACGCATCATATCAGAACATACTTGGCTGTAATGTGGTATATACAAGTATAGTTGACGGCATAGAACACTGCATAAATTATAAATATGAGTCTAGAATAATGGGAGACGGGGAGGCGAATGTGAGAGTAGGAATAATAAATAAGGATGACTCTTTCATTGAGATCCCAAAAAGCTCAAACAAGGACGATCACATTAAAAAGCTTTTTTATTTAGACACCACGAATGGAGTGCAGCGTTCAATTAGGAAGTTGATGACACACGTAAACATAAGAGAAACAGAATTAGGTTCTGATTACTTGGAAAAAATAGACAACTCTGATAATTCTAATAGATACGCTAATTACGACTTTAAAAAATTGAATTTAAATTCAAATTATTATGAGTGGATAGAAAGACTTAGAAAGTATCCAAGGTCACTTTGTATTAGAATAGTAAATTTTTCTGACTGTGACTTAACACTTGAACTCCCAGCAGCTAAAAAGAACGACAATGAGAAGTTTAAACAAAGAAATTTGGCAACATCAACACTATCTTCTGCAGTAACTCCTAGCATGCACTTTGAAAACCACAGCGAAAAGTTATTAACAAGGGGTCCTATTTCGCCTTATTCTATGTCTAATATGATATGTGGTGGACAGTGGGTGGAATTTCCCCCGGAAAAAATTAAAGCTTACAGTGTTTGTGAATTTGGAGCTGGATGTGAATCTTTATTTTCAACTGACTTCATTGGAAACGTAATATATAAAGTGTCAGGTTATGCCGGAAAAATATTGTTTAATTGGGAATTTCCTGCAGGAATGTCTCCAAATCTAACTTCAAATGGTTTTCACAATCTTCATAACTTAACAGTCTCAAGTCACTATGAGAATTTTAATGACGGTCATTTAATATTTCACATATTGGACGAGGCAAAGCCATTTCCAATAAGAATATTATCAGTAAAGGCTATTTTTGGAGATAGTTTTTTGAATATATTCAACGACGAAAGCAATAGAAAAGAAGATAAAAATAACAAACTGGGGAAAAGTATCAAAAGTGATGGTTTTATTAACAATAAAGATTCTTCGGAAACTCCAGTTGAAAACAAAAATAGCACTACAAAGAATAAAATTGGAGGCAGATTTGGTTTTTTAAACAATGAAGTAAACCGATCACCTGCATTTTATGTATTTGGGAATCAAACGAGGGATATATCATCGTTTTTTTTTGAATATATAAAACCAAAAGTCGTTATAGGTAATAATGGCAAAAATATTTATTTATACGACGAATTATGTATTGACAATCCGAGAGTGTTTTTTTCCTTTTTGCTTACAAATAGCAATATAAACATAAATCCAAGATATTCTGCCGATGTAGGATCTTTTTCTCTATTTATAGAATGGTCTATAGGATGTATTGTTTTCAAAAAGATATGGAGCTCAGATGAGAAGTTATTTTTAAATTCAAAATTAATTGGTGGAATAAGCGAATATAGTGTATTGCTTAGTTCTACCTATCCAAGTTCATGCAGAAGAAACAAATCATTAACAAGAGTTTATCCTCCAGTTCTGACTAACAGTAACTCATGTGAAAATAGTTGTTTTATGTTAAATAAAACAATAGATAACAGTCAAGGACCGTTTTTATTGAAAAATCAACACTATTCAAATCCAGAGATTGCTTTAATCGGTCAACAATTAATTTCTTATATACTAGCTCCTTATCTTGTAAAGTACATGAAGTCTAAGACAATAAGTAGGACAGGAGGCTCTTCGGCAATATCGAATTCATCTAGATATTCAAATACATCCACAGTTTTTCAAGGGCACGTTGAAAATGATCACATTTGGAATTATTCGAAAGTTGACTTAAATTATGAAGTCGGAGTAAAAGAAAATTATGATAAACATGGTATACTCGATTTCCAAGGAACAGTTAATTTTCTTATTTTCCATTGGGATGATTTATTTTTCCAACTTTTTGAAAAAAAGCTTTCAAAGGTAGTTTCAATTACAAATAAAAACTTTAATCCAGACACAATTTTATGTATTCTACAACGCGTAAGTTTGCTTTGGGAAAACAAAGACTTTGAACTATTCGAAGATCCATTCTTTGTACGGGAGTTCATTGATGTTGGGATTGTGATTTGTGAAATTATTCAATACAATAATAATTCAAACATTTCAAGTTCTCTACAAAAACTCCGTAATTTAATTAATTTTAATGAGAAATAGTTTTTATTATAATCATTAGTAGTTTCTCTATTTACTTCTCCTCATTTTGTTTATTTTTCTTTATTTTCAGAGCAATTCTTTGAGATTTCACAGCGGCTTTGTATTGACTTGGAAACCAAATACGGTTTCACTCTCACAGTAATATAGTTTAAGAAAAAAGAGTCATAAAAGGACAAAGTTGGTGTATTTATGAGCAGTAGAATAATAGGTATTTCGCTGTCAAACTAAAAATTAAAGCTAATTCTGTGAGTAAACTAGAAACACTAGTTTCTCTTCCTTGACAAATTTTTTAATTTTTGTGGAATTTGTACTTCCTGGGACAATTAGAGAATTATTTGAGGAAAGAATACAAAGTTAACATTAAACAAACAATCGAAAAAATAAACTTACTGGTTCGGGAGTAAATACCCAATTAATGATTAGTTTTCCCAGTTTGTAAAAGACATAAATAGGTATAAGCAAAAATATGTACCATGAGTATTTTGAAAAAACGGATAGTATAGATACAAACGTATTTAATATGTAAATGTCTTGATATATAGAATACCCAACTCCAACATCTAGTCGCGATTTAATGCTAGAGTAGGTGAATGCATAAATACCAGAAATAACTAAAAACCCAAAACCCGTGCTTCCGAAAAGAGAGCCGGGTCTGTAAAGCCCTTTAAACAAGAAATGAATCGCCAAAGATGATATCAACACATAAAAGTAAATTGACTTATACTTGACTGCTTCTTTAGCAATTCTTTTTGCTGATTGGCCTGCCATTTTCCTTAGACGTTCAGGTGTGTTGCCCAGATACGAGTCAAGAATGTAAATAAAAGTTATAATTAATGAAAATTGATCTTCTTTTTAATTAAAAAGAAAGGTTATGCCAAATACGAGATAATATGAATAATATATTCAGAACAAAGTTAAACTAAGTGTATGTGTGAAAAGGGTGAAAAGTATTACTGAATAAACCAAGTATAATCAATTCATCTATAATTAATAAAAATAATAACAGTAGTTGTTATTATAACTATCAATGTTTTATTGGTTTCGTATTTACTTAAGGTCCGGTTAAGTTCAATGCGAATAAATAAGATCTAAACTGAGCGCTTTAACCAAGTTTATGCAGAAACAGGAAATCACAAAATAGAAATATAAAGTAAACAGGGATAAATCAGACAAACACACTCTATACAATATATATCAAGAGATTTGTGCCTTTTTATAAGTATAATAACATGAGATTGGTTAGAGCAGTTAGACATATAGGCCAGAACGCGGAGAAATTCAGATTTGATTTAAGAATAGAGAATCTTTACATATGTTTACACGAGGAATGCGAGATATCAATGGATTGGGTGAGAGGGCCGAAAAGGATATCTGGAAAGGAGTCTGTTTCATGTGTGAATGGGAATATAATTCATCCGTTTTACCAACCAATGGTCCTGATAGCAACACTGTTTCAAAAGCCAAACAAATCATCCAAGGGAAAGCAAAAGGATGACGTTTTCTTGCCAAAGGACTCAAGACTTGTGGTTTATGGAAAGTATAAGGAGAATCCAATGCCGATAGTGTTGGGAGAGGTTCCTTTAGAGCTTTCTTTTTATGCCAATAACCTTAAATTAAGTGAAAATGCAAATAGTGATCAAACTCACATAGAAATACCGTTAATTAAGTGTTCAGATCCTAACTCATATATTGAGGCTTACATATCATGTGTCTCTTTAGGTGAGGTATCTGAAGGATTTGATGATACCGCATCTATGATGTCTGGCTTTACAACAATTTATAGTGACATAGGGGATTTTCAGACAAAGGCGTCAGAAAGTAAATTAAGTATTGAAAACACCAGCTCCTTGTTTAATTCAAAATACGCGAAAAGTAATTTGACTTTTGAAAAGGATACAAAACTTCCAAGTGAGTGCACTCTGGGAATACCAATGTTTGCCATAAGAGAAGATGCAGAAATTAGGACAGATAATTTGAGAGAGACAGAAGAAATGACTGAAACTGGAACAGTTGTAGACGTGGATGTTCATATAAATGGTGAGAATATCGCTCGTTCTGATAAAAAGGAAAATGGCAACCAAGACGCCCTTGATACTACCGTTAAAAACAATGATTCAGCCCCAAGTTACTATCCAAATCCTGTTATAAATAAATTGGAGTACCAATACCAGTGCGGTGAGAATTACTGTGAAAATGTCGGAAACAACGCGGAAAGAGTGGACAATGACGACTGTAATGCGACAAAAGGCTTAAATTTGAATTTGAACAAGAACGGCAAAACAAATGCAGGTGGTTCATCATCTCATTCATCTTCCTCCTTTGATATACTTACGCAACGTTTGTATATGGAGCAAGAGGAGTACAAAAGAAAAATTAACGAGTACAATATGGAAATTAACTCACTAAAACAACAACTCCAGATATACTCGGAGCAGGAAAAGAACTGGAAGCAAAGGGAAGCGGACTTGATGAATGAGATAAAACAGCTAAGGACAAATGACGGCTCTGAGTTATTGAGAAACAAAGATGAAAACGGCATTAACATAGATAACAGCACCGTCAAGAGTCAAAAATTAGTGGATCTGAACGACTACTGTTTACTTCAACAAGAAGTAAGCGAGCTCACAGGTGTGAGGGACGAGTTAAGGCGTTTAAGGGAGTCTGACAAGTACAATTATGAGAAGTACATTACAAATTTGGAAAATCAGCTTGATGATATCAAAAGGCAATTGGAATACTACCAAAGGACCGGCAAGATTCAAGATGAGGTTGAGGCTGAGTTGTTTTCTATTCCTAAAAACAATTACTATTATCATGGCTCGTTTTTAACTGCAAATAGCCAAGTTTCCGATCTTGAACCAAACAAACAGCAACTTAAACTCAGAGTTAATTCTTCTGAAAACTGTGATGACAGGAAAACAAGCAAAGGCAATAACAAAGCTAAAGATGGTGAGGGGGGTGTAAAATTTTCCTACTGTTACGATGAAATTGAGAAGGAATTAATATCAACCAAGCTTGCTCTTGCTCAAACAGAGACAAACTACCAGATTGAGATAAACAATTTAAAAAGCAAAATAGACAAACAGAAGAAACAGCTGCTATCTTACAGTTCGTATGTTGGGAATCTGGAGGTTATTAATGCTGATTTAAAGTACGGATCAAAAATCACGCATTCCACAGATATTCACGGCGTTGATGAAAATGCAGCAAGCTTAAAAAGTGAGGACAACAGTCTCGGAAACAAGTCAAAAAACGGAGTCAATACAATACACTCGTACTGGAAGACCATTAAACAAAGAATAAGACAATAGAGAGAATTTATCGGGGAATATAAACAAGTTGTGTGTAGCCTAGTAATTTTGGAGTTTACGTTACGTGATTAAACAGTAAAAATACTAAAATCACCAGAATTTAATATTTAGACAATAACTACATTTGCCTTGTATGACCAAAGTTGCTAAACGAAAACAAGAATAAATATACTTCACTTATTTTTTTAACTTTTGAAAGTAATTTTTTTTAAATGAAATAAATATTTGTTGACTCGTTGAAGGCGTTTTTTCAATCTTGTTAATTTGTTTGTACCTTTTTTCGTATTGTATCTCCTTCTTAGATACCCAATCGAGTATTCTCAAAAGCAGATCTTGAAATCCCACTTCTCTTGTTAAAGCATGCCACATTTTTTTAGAGGTTATAGGCCATAGCGTGAACTCTGGATTCGTATTGCTTTCGAGTTGAGTGTCTCCAAATTTGTCGTTTAGCAACTCTATTGTCCTTTTGCTTCCCTCAAAGTCGGTTAGTGAGTCGTGTATGCAGTGACAAATAAGAAGGGGTATGTCTGCAGGATAGTAGTTGATGTCTTTTCTTATTGTGTCTGTAAAACCAAGTAAACTTTTACACATAAGTGCCTTTACGCGTTTTGAATAACAAAGAGGATCGTTTTTGGAGAATAGAGATAAATAGTCACATGATGGATTTTTAATCTTTTCACCAACCTGCAAATCTGGGAATAAATACGACGCAATTGAAAGAAACATCAAAAGGAATCTGTTAAGTGGCTTTTTTTTAATTGATTCCAAACTCAACATCGGAGAAAGCAATATTGTGCATATTATCCGTGGCTTAATGCAATGAATCAACTTTAAATACTCTTGTTTATTTTCTTCAATCATTTGTCCGATTAATTCAATAAGTCTAAATGCTGTTGCTCCTCCCATGGATATTCCGCACACAACTAGTTTATCGCCAAAAACACTTTTGAATACACATTCATTGCTGCCGCAATGAATGCACGCTCCTTTTTTCCTAGAAATTGAATTGTTGTTATCAACTTTATGCTCAAATAAATTTCCCTTATTATACAAGTTCTCCTTCTCGTCGCTTTCTATGCTATATTGTTTGTCTCCATTTGAACCCTTTTCCTCACTTATTTTGCTGTTCCAGTTATACACACTTACATTATACTTATCCAAATAATACTTCCCGTTTGGTTTATACTTTGAAATTTCTACTTCCAGCATTTGGATTATGCTATAGCAATTGTTGTCCAAATTTTCCGTATTACACTTTTTTCCCTTTGAAAAACCGTGTCCTTCCAAGTCCAATGAAATGACATCGTAGCCATTGTTGTTAAAGTATTCAATGTAACTACCATCGTATGTCGTTATGTACTTTGACTTCAATAAAGGATTCTCAATTTCTTTTCCACTTTCGCTGCTATAGTAGTATTTGTTATCGTTAATACGACTGCATTTTTGATTTTCAACTACATTTAGATATTCACCCAGCGTATGACTAGAGTATCCGTGAATAAGTATAGCCGTTCCTTTTTTTCCCTTGCTACTATTGCTCCTAAAACGATGATAGTAGTGCTTTATGTGTGTATTCCTGCTTGTAAATCCAGTTGTGGTGAATTCTTTCTCCCTGCAATATTGATTTGGTGATACAGAGTATTCTCTTATAAAATCCTCCATGACAACAGGTTTGGCTGAAAACATTCAAGTGCAGTCTGGAGATGTTATGAGGCAGGCAAATGTAAATTTCAGAAGCTAAACAATATATAAACGACCAATTATTACTCTCGAGTCATCTAAATAATTATTTGGGTTTCACATTTTTTCGAACTTGCTCGATTTAACCGCCATTTTTATATGTAGTAAAATCAAATTAAATATTTAATTTTTATTTTCAATAAAGGCTTTTGTTGTACTTGGTTATAACAAAACACCGGAAAACAAAAGAGCATGTAGTTTTAGTTTTATTGGCTTGCTGAGGCTTTGTTGTTCGCCTCGAACATTCATCCTGACCAGTGTTTCCCCCACCACAGTTTTATATACTCTTTCATTATTTTCGCACATCCTTTTGTTGTTACAAAGCTAGACTGGAGTATTTTGTTAATTAGGAAATGCATTGTTTCATTTTCAATTAAGCACTCTTTTAGCCGATTTTTATTTATTTCTCTTTTTTGACATTTCCGGTTCCTAATTTGCATGTGGTCACACTCAATGTGCCTTGGATACATGCAAAATCAAATTTGGAATTAATGACTGCTAAGGTGATTGCAAACAGATAAAGAACTCTAAAACTTGTAGTAGAAGTGTTACTTGCATAAAATCTTGAATGATCTGGTGTTTAATGGACGAGTAGTTATATATTTTTAAACGGATTTCATTTTTTTGTGAATTTGTTTAAAGCATGTATGTATATTGTTTGAATGTGCGAAGAGTAAAGCACAATACTGTACTTTATCATGGAAATATTGCTAGCTACATGATAATTTTAGTTAAATGTCTCTTTTGTGAGATGGCAGGGAAAAAAATTGCACATCACCACTTTTTGTAAAAATAATGTGTTATTATATATGAATTTGTATAGGGGTTGTGGGAAAGATTTGTAAGAATAATTAGTATAAGAGAAGAGCAAAAATCTGAACACATAAATAAACGACAAGCATTAAAGCTATTATCAAATAATATATATAAAAATAATACAAGAAGCGAAAAATAAAGGAATTTACTTGTTCATTCATGTGTCGTTCTTTAATAGAGTCAATTATTGAGATAATAGACACTGCAATGGAGGATTCAATGAATAATATAGAAAGTTTGGCAAGAAGTCAAATATATAATTTAGAAATTTTTGCGAGAGAAATGGAAATAAAAGAAAAGAATAAAGACGAAGCGAGACAATTAGATCTCAGTAACGTAATAAGAAACAGGAAACCAGTAATTAGTCTAAATGCATTTCAATATAAAGTTAGCGAATTGATGGATAGATTATTGCATATAAATTACGTTGAGCGAGTGAAGTCAACTGGCAGTAGTAGCGAAAACACCGATATCAATAACTATGTTATAGAGGAATATAACGAAAATAAAGGTTTGAACGATGTTGCAGAAAGTAGTTACGCTGAATTAGCGTTAGTTCCAATATTACAAAAGGAAACGAAAAGCTGTTCAAGTTATTATGATATATTTAGCTTCAAGGACAATATTTACGAGAACCATTATTTGTGTTCAAGCATAGTGGATTACAGTTACAATTACAGGAATGGCAGCAATTTCAAGTCTTTTGCCGGCTTCGTGGATTGCAATTCAGTGGAGGAAATGGAGGAAAACAGCATACTCGAAACATTCTTAACGGTCTCCCCTCCGGAGGAAATAAGTGAAAATCCAGGAGTCACCACAAATAACGACGAATCAGAGTTCACAGAAAAAAACAATTCTCTTACAAAGATAAACGAAGTCTACATAAAGATACTCAATAGTCCAGATTACTGCTATACCTCATCTTATGTTACGGTGAAGAGCATTGAGTAGACCACAAATTCAGATAGCAGAAAGACTAAGGAAGAAATTTTCATAAAAAAAAAGTGAGTTGAATTCAAATAAAAGGGATAAAAAGCATTCAAGGCGTGAATAACTCCAATTAATTCCCACGGACCGGAGTCAGGGTGGGATGGGAGGGGGGGTAGGAAACTCCGTCCATTATTACTGTTTTAGGCGGGAAACGCCTGCTTGTCGAATTTAAAGATTAACAAATATGAGTGAGAGGATTCAAAGAGCTTTGAATTAAGACAGCAACTCACGTGCTTTGAAAACAAAAATACTCGCATGTACTTGTTTTCAAAAGTTACCCGCAACAAAGCGCAGTTCCGGAGAATAATCCTGGAACTGCGATCGTGCGGGATCTAAAATGGATTTTAAAAGAGAATAAGGTGGGATTAAAAGCAAAAATACTGCGGGTAAAAACGAACGGACAGGGTGGTTCACAGCTAACATGTACATTTATTATTAATATAAATGCGTATACATTCGATATAATTTCATAAAATATTTTTTTATATAAATTTCAAATACAATTATTTAATGTATACGTTCACGCATGTCTCAACAGAATGTCACCCCTAAAAAGTGTATGTAACTATCCGTTTGTTGTTGTCTCTTCTGATAGGCGCAACGCACATAAATAGTCAAAATCTGAACAAGATATAATTTTGTGTATGGAAGTGGGTTGAAAAGAGGAAACTGAGTTTATAAGCAAAAAATGCTAGATTCGGAAAATATTGAGTCGGTAGCAAATACGGAGCATACAGCAACAGAAGCTCCTAGTTTGAGTGGAATACATACATCTCAATATTCAAATCTTCCACCACAAGTATCACCTGGTATGAATAATGTAAGTATTGTTCAAACGAGTAGTGGTGAAAGAGTAGACGGTAACAATGTAAATAATGTTGTTGAAAGCGATAGTGTTTTGAAAGCAAACAAAGGTGAGGGGGAAAACATAGTCCCTTCGGAGAATTTAGACAACGCAGTTTCAGCTGATCAAAATAACGCAACTCAAAAAAGTGATATTATGAATATGAACGACACAACATCTGTAATGCCAATAAATCATAGTTTTTCAAGAGTACCTGAGGCATCCGTACCGGCTCCTAAATTGAACGCTTTTGGAACGGGACATACACCTGTAAATAACGCCAGTAAGTTGGGTGGAAGTGCAAATATTAATTCTGTTGGCGGGTACGGTGGCGTCCAATTAGATTCCACTCAAAATTTACAACAGGTACAGGGGAATAATATAGGAAACATTAATGTGACACAGTTAACGGGAGCAGATTTAATTAATCAACACCAAATGGCGATTCTGAATGCACTTCAACAGCAACATTTGCAGATGCAAAAATCACAAGCACAGCAGAGCGATTCGTCCTCTCAAAATCAATTTCAAGCACAACAGCTATTTAACTCATTTGTCTCCCAACAGCCTCAGATGAACCAGCTAATGTTTCAAAACCCTATACTCTTAAATGCTTTGCATTCCGGCAGCAACAATCCTGTTGGGATTCCCCCCCTCCCTCCTCCACATCCAGGACACCCTTCTATTGGATTGCAACCATTTCCACTACATCCACTGTTTTTGCCAGCAGTTTTGCATACACAGCAAATGCAGCAGCAACAGGTAAATCAGGAGACTCAGCAAGTATCAAGTTCCCCACATGACTCGGTGATTCAGACACAGCAAGTTGAATTGATGACACGCGATAACTCTGCTTCAACAATAGGAGATGCAGTAGGTAGTGGAATGAACACTGTAAGCTCAAAAGCAACAAGTTCACCTAAAGTTGATGTTCAAAATGCGAGCAACGGCGAGAGCATAACTGAAAAAGCAGATACTACCAGGAATATTGATTTAAGTAATGCATCGCCGAATATGAATCCAAGAGATAGTGGTGGTCTCAAAATGCCCTCTCCATCCTTGATTCACAATATAAACCAACTTCCACCGACAATATTGCCTTTGGCACAAACACACCAAGGAATGGGTTTCCCACAACCGGGAATTCCAGGACAGAATAACTTGTTAAATCCATTTTTTATGCTTCAAAGAATGGTGCCCCAAAATTCACTATATATGGGTTTTAATCCTCAACTAGGTACAACCAACAATGTAAATAATGGCAATAATAGTAACAACACAGGTACTGGTCCTGTTAGTAATGGCAGCAACGTTGCAGGTGTTGCTGCTGTTTCTTCACAGCCAGGTGTATTTCCCAATTCAGGTCATATTCAAATCCCAAATATGCCGTTGTTGCCTCCACAGGGATTATTGGCTGCAGCTGCAGGAATTCCTGGTCAACAGATACCTCAAATGTTGAGCTTTATAAACAGTGGTGGTGGAATTATGAATAATGCAGAGCTTTTCGGTCAACACATTTTGAGTGGATTGGCGAATCTTCCTGGAATGGGAGGTAGCAGTTTTTTGACGGAGGGTGATTTAGAAAGACTGCACAATCACGCGGAAAGTTTGGTTAAGACACTACTTGAAACTTCTGTTCCAAAAACTGGAGTAAAATTACGTTTAGAATGGGACAAAAAAAGATATTGCTTTAAATTTACTGTTTATCAGGTTGAAGAAGTGACTGACTCACTCGGTTTTCAGAAAAAAAGAATGGTACCGATAGATCAGGATGAATTATTTGTTAATGTGAATGCGTCAAAACAATTGAGCATTGACAATATAGAAAAAGCAATGTGGAGTGCATTTGTATCTGTTCGTCATACATTGGCCAAGTATTGCGATCGTCAGGCTGGACAAAGGCGTCAATCTACCACGAATGTATCAACAAACGGAGCGACAAGCTTATCCAGGGGTTTAGTGCAAAACAATATGGCCAAAGTGGAGGACAATAAAGGCCCTGTAGTTGGAGGTGGCGCTGTTGGAAAGATAAAGGGATATAAGAAAGAAGAATTAAATATTGGAAATATACTAGACAAGAAGTATTTGCAAGGCGCAGCAAATAGCAACTTAATTTCATTGAATCAAGCAGGAGTTATTAGCGGAAAAAATTCTTATAAAGCAGATCCATATAATGCAGGGGGTGGTTCGGGTATCGGACCAACTGGAGTTCATGCAAACAGTGCATTAAATGAAAATGTCAGAGGAAGAAGAGGTTATTCCGGTACGACAACTAGATCTGGAAGATTTGTGTCTTTAAAATATGGTTATGATGATTTGATGCTTAGTGACGATGAGGGGACGATGGGTGGCGAACAGGAATATGTCACTAGGAAAGGAAGAAAACCCAAATATAGCAGTGCTAATATTGCAGTTGGTGGGGGATCCTCTTCAGGAGAAGATAATAATATTAATGGTATTATCTCAAATAGTATACCTTCAACAAATAATAGATACGCTAAAACCTACATAACAAACAGAGGAAGAAGAGGTGCCGGTCACTCATCGAATGGAGGTTCTGGATTGGGAATATATAAAACAAGAGGTTCAGGATTGTCTTCGGATATTTATAATCACAATGATTCAATCACTGCAGCAACTTCAAATGCCCCTATATTTGTGTTGCAAAAAGACGAGCCTGGGAAAAACCACTCATTAGTTGGTTTATATGCAGAGTGGGTTGATAAGCACACGATATGGGATATCAGAAAAGGTCCTTTAAAAACAGTATTTGTCTCGGAATCGTTTAGTAATGAGAACATTGATAATGAGAGGAGGGGCACACTTAGATTTACCACAAACAACTACATAAAGTGGGATCCTTCTCACATAATTACTGATTTGAGAAGTATACATATACCGATATCAATGGCTGGCGAATATTTTGGTTTACTTAGAAAAGAGAGAAGCAGTGACGTCAAAAATAATGATGATAGTTATCTCATTAAGAATATCACAGATAGAATTGAAGATATTGAAAGTAATAACGCATGTAATAATTATGATGAGAATTATAACAGTAAAAATATGAGAGATTCAACTATAGTTTCACCTATTACTATTAAAGGTAACAACGTTCCGAATGCAAACCAGATAAGGTTTGTTTCAAACGATGAAAAATATAGAAACTTAATATCCTATTCGAGTAGTAATAGTAATACATCTTCGATTGAAGGTGATACAAGTGAGAAATATTTAGAAGAAAAGTTATTTGATCTAGAGGCAGTTGATTCAGTATTAGTTTCTACAATTCAAACCACGGCGGCCTTGGAGCAAAGAAAAAAGAAGGAGAATAAAAATTCACTGACAACAACAATCCCAACGGGTTCATTTTTAACATCTGTCTTCTCTCACAGTCACATTAGTAATGACAATTCAGATAGCACAAATGAGGACGATAATTTAATTGGAGGAAATGATAGAATTACTATTAATAATATGTACAATTGTGAACATCTCATGAATGTAAATAATGAAGAAATACAGGAATATAAACATTTGATTTTAAGGTTTATGCATCAGCAGAACGGAGACAACGACTTCATGCTTGAGAATAATATTCAAACTAATCCAGTTTTAGCTGATTCAAATGGTGAGAATAAGGATAACACCAGTCAATTATTTGATTCAAATAGTAACGTGAGTTCAATTTCTAAGAATGGAAATCGTTTAATATCAAGAGGTTTAAAAAGACGTGGAACAATGAGAAGTAATCATAACATTGAGAGCAATCATACTCATAGTTTAAATAGTTCCCAACAAAACGGTAATTCAAATGGCCAACACATATTTGATAGCAATACTGTAATCGGAGATAATAATAGCTCAAACACCGTGAGTAACGCCTCAACTTCCAACTATAACGGGAATAACTACAGTCAAATTTCCAATGGAATTACAGTAACTGGTCCAAACGAGGAAGGAGCGAATACTAATTCTGGAATATTCGGAAGCGGTGCAATTGCAGCTTCGGCAGTACTAGAGTCACTAATCACTTCAGTAAGGGGAAGTTCTAGCGATAAATATAGACAACAACAACTATTACAGGCTTATCCTCAGAATAGATTTGTGTCCAAGAAAAAATGTAGGGAAACAAATGAAATATTGGCGAGATATGTTAATGATCTTGCCAATGAATATTGCAATCGTAACTTTGGTTCGAGTAATCTAGCAGATGGATATATTAATGCTTTCAACAGTCATGTTTTAAAAAACTATAGTAAAAGTTAACAAAGTAATATGCGTTACCTTCTTTTTTTAAATAAAACTAGATGATAGCTATAATCGTAAGTATAAAGGCTAAGTAAATAAGGGAATTATATCTGAACTAAAATGTAGATTTTAAATGTAATATTGAGCGTCACATAAGCAAAGAAAATGCTTTATTTATTATAAGGGAAAAGTGAGGAATGCAAAACTCCAAAACTAATAATTAATACAAGCATTTTTTTCGATTGTGACAGTATTTTACTTTTAAATTGACTATGAAACTATTTCTTGGCGCCAAACTGTATTATTAAATATAGCTTAATGATTATATATGAAATTTTTTAGAAATTTATAAAGTTATATATTAATGAAAAAAAATTTACTAGTTTAGTAATTTTATTTTATTTTTTAATAATTTTGTCATTTTATTATATAATATTTCTACCTATTTATTTTTAAACTGTTATTGTTCTTTGTCTGTTCAACAGTTTTATTTTTTGTACCTGAAACGTAACGGGAGATAGTGGAAGCATTTAAAAAATAAATTAATGTGACTAGCTAAGTAGATTTTAAATCAAATTTAAAATAAGTAATTGAGAGTTGCTGCGGGGTTCAAAGCTTTCACTATTTAACTAGTGATAACAAAGTAACTAGTATCGTTGTTAACACTTATTAAACTGTGTATTAAGTGAAGTACTAACAATTTAACTGTTTTTTAAATATATCTTCATAAATAAAAGCGAAATAGAGACAGTAGAAATTTAATTCTGGTGAATAGATGGCTGACAAAAACTGGAATCGTTTGTTGCTGGATATTTCCACAAATATAAGATCCCTACACGATGGTGTGAATAGATTGCCGTTTTACTTTAAGGAGAAGCAAAAATACTCGGAATATTTAGATGACATAGGAGCGCTTTGTGCTTGTATAAGAGTATTTCAAGACGCAATGTCTCCTATTTCACAGCAATTGTCCTTATATCCATTTGAAAAAATATACAAAGATCCTGTAATAATGCCAGACTTGCTCTCTACGAGTATATCAGATACAATGAAAAAGGAAATAAAATTTTCTGAGAAATATGTTCAGGACGATATTCAGGAGGATTCTTTTTCCGATTTAAATCAAGCAGAAATATGCGAAAGAATAAATGAATTCAATAATTGTATTATTAACATATCTCAATCTGTATCTGAATTGGATATATTTAAATAAAGAATTTACAGGTTTCAGTTATAAAAATGAGATCAATAAACAACTGGAACTAATGAAAAATATGAGAATATTAATTTGTTAATTATAGATCAAGTTTAATAACATTTCTTTTACTTTTATCCCCAAAATCAGTACTTTCGCTATTTTTAATGCTTACAATGTCCACTTTTTCTTCCTGAATCAACTCAACATCATTATTTTTATTATGTCCTGTTAGTTCTAACTTTTCACCGGGTTTGAACGCAGGCATTCCCTTATACGGACATCCACTACATCTAAAGGCGTCACCTAAATAACAATTTCCACAACTAGAACGGGCTGTCCCTCTTTCTACTTTCTCCTGATACACTTTTCTAGCTTCTTCTATTCCTATTTCCTTTTCCAATTCTGCTCTCCCACAGTTACAATTATTACAGGCTCTCTCTTTGCTCTTACAACTTTCCTTTCCTTGTCCAAGTTGTTTGTAGTCACTAATGTCAGGAATTGAATTTTCAAGATCTATATCCTTTACCATCACTTTCCCCTCTTCAGGCTTCCAATTAGGCTTCTCACCCATTAATAATTCATATTCAGTGTTTAAATTTGAACAATTAACAATAATTCCCTCCTGTTTTTTCATTTTAATGAACCCTGAAAACAACAAATTCTTCTCTAAATTATTCATTACTTGTTTTACTGTAGAATCTACTTTTGGAGAAACCACATACACCCTTATTGCTGATCCATAACCTACTACGCTGTATAATTCTTTAAATAAACAAAGTGATACATTATCACCATTCAAAGCTAAGTTTTTTGAAATCAATAACCCAATACAAATTATATCGCCTAATTTACCAAATGAACCTATTTCAGAAGCGTTTTTCAAAACAAAGTGTTTAGTACTACTTCCTCCCAACTCATTTCTTACATAATCAACAACACCACTCCCAAATAATTCATCTGACTCAAATGTTAACAAAATTTTTAATTTTTCGTTACGCATCTTTTCTTTTAAGCACAACTAAATAACTATATTTGTAGAAATCTTTGGCGCCAAATGTTTCATTTATTCCATCCCGGCAGTGCATTTTTCGATTAGCTCACTAGCTAATACTAGGAAAAGAAAAAAGACGATATATATAAGAAATGGTTTTATGAGTTTGATTTTAGTTGGATTTTTTAATTTCTTTGTATCACAGTAGAGCCTAATTAATCATAATAATTATTCATACAACTATATTTTATACAAAAAGGAAAACAATATCAATTAATATATATTAGATACTTTACTTCCTAATCTGACTAATCTCAACTATTTTTGCGTTGTTTTTAAGTTTGATCTGATTTTTCAATTGTGCAATTGAATTCAATGTATTAGACAAATTATAAATTACAAACTCTTTCATTTTATATATTGACTCAGCATCAGATTGAATAACTTGTTTACATTGAATTATTTCGTTCCTGGAATGCTCCTCTTGAAGATTGCTTTGCTGTTCTAGTTGCAGTATTCTGCCTTTTGCCTTTTCAAGTCTCTTTAGGGATTCATCCTTCTTTTGATCGAGTTCCAATTTGTAGTTTTTAACCTTCTCTTGTATTTGCTCAAGTTGCCTCATCTCTCTTTTATCACATAAATTAAGATCACTATCCAAATTCTTAATTTTCTTTTCAAGGGCATCACAAGCTTGTTTCTTTTGTATTATTGTATCCTTTGTACTTTTCATTATCTCACTAAATTGTACTTCTTGTGTTTTTAACTTTCTTTTCCACATTTCAACTTCAACAACGCATCTTTTGCAACTATGCTTCATATTGCTCCAATTTTGACATATAATATCATCAACTGTTTGTATTTTGTCTTGATTATCAAATGATTTTGAAATATTAATGGTCAATGGCTGAAGAAGAATGAACGAGGGTACCTCATTGTTTCTTATTTCATTCGAAGTTATATTCATTATTTCCTGATAAACATTATTCCAAACTCTGCTTGCATTGTATATTTTATTCGAATAATCTTCTATTTTGAGCTCTATTTCCCAATTTTCTTTCTCGGTATTCTCTCTTTCTACCCTTAAATTTCGAATATTTTGTCTCTTAACTTTCATATCTTGGTAAACTCTAGACACATCCTCCCGTTGTATTCCCTGATTTGCTATCTTTTTTTGAAGTCTTTCTATTTCGTCTTCTACACCTCTAAGCTCGCTTCTTTTAATTTTTAAAACATTTTCTTTATCACTGCATGAATTATCCATTTGTCTAATTGAATTTTGAGACTGACCTATCGCATGCTCCATTTTTAATATGTCCTGGGAAAGGGTATGATTTCTTTGAAGCAATAATTCTCCCTCCTGTAATTCATGATTGATTTTTTGTATCTCCATATTCATCTGTTCTAATTCGTGTTTCTTCTTTTCGTAAGCCTGTTGTGCCTGTTTTTTCCTTTCGCGACAATACGCTTCAAGAGTCTCATTAAGTAATCCACCGTCATTTTGTCCATTCAAAAATAACTTATAACTCTCGCTCAATCTTCGATTCAATGTTTGAGACAATAATTTTGAAGAGTCTATGTTGCTACCCATATCATTATTTTGAAATCCACTTTGATTTGTCTGTTGAAATATATTAGACAACGTGCTTGTTAATGACACATCTGCTACGTAGCCAAAATCACCATCCCTTGAATAATTTAAATGTGGAAATACAGCTTGCTCATAGTCAAGTAACTCACATAGCCATGACATTGCTGCAATATGTTGTGGCCATGTATTTGGTGCACCCGGTGCTATTATCGTTGTCTTGTTAATTGTGTTAGGGTATCCAATATCCTTGAAAAATCTTGGTATCTCCTCATCCGGTTTTGATATTTTTATCCTGGGATCGTATTGTGAAATTATAAATTGCAACACTTCCAAATACAACGCTCTTGTTGGGCTGTTTAATGTTTTCGGATTGATTTGATTGGGGTATCCCCTTTTACTTAAAAAGGTTAATATTGTTTTTAACCCCTCTTTTCTGTTATCAAAGACACTCCTTCCTTTTGAAGATAATGTAGCAGATGTTAAATTCGCGGTACCACTAACGTTCCCAGTAGGTCCAAAGTAACTTCCACCTCTCTGAGAATTACCGCCTCTAGATGAAGAGTTCGTCCATATATTGTTGCTTCCTCCTCCATTGCTTCCAGATACTCCAATAGCCCCATTCCCTTGCATTATCAAGGAGGATGTCGCAAAATGGGAAGGGGATTGTGTGTTTTTATATTTAGTGTGATTGATCGAATAGTTTGTCATAGACACATCCTTATTGTTTACATCACCGTCCACCATTTTTGTCTTATCGATAACACTA
The DNA here is from genome assembly GCF_009792415.1 of Cryptosporidium ryanae. Lineage (NCBI taxonomy): Eukaryota > Apicomplexa > Conoidasida > Eucoccidiorida > Cryptosporidiidae > Cryptosporidium > Cryptosporidium ryanae. Next base: position 48,016 of record NW_027125532.1, read on the forward strand.
ACTTTCAAGTAAACAAACCAATTTTCGCTATGTGCGTCGTGCTCCTCTCTCTATCAGATTATATGTGTCACTCTCCCATGTATATATTTCCTTAGGGGAAAATTACCTAGAAACGATTTTGTTGGTTTTACAAATAGAGTTTCAGTTTTTGGTTTTATTCTATAATATTATGTGGCCAAAAATAACCGCCTTTTCATATGTGTTAGTGGGGTATATAACATGTAACTGCATGTAAATGCAAGTAACGGAATTAAAATTATTTTAAAAAAGTGTGGGTGATTAAAAGAAAATTTCGAATTTTAGTTGAAAGTAATTTGAACATATGATTTACGTGGTATAGTGCTTGTTTTCGGTTTACAATGAAGCGCTATAATATGTGATGCTAAGAAAACATATCTAAAAGTTTGAAAAATATTAATTATCAACTATCCTATAAAAGTTATTAATATGGCACAATTCAATGTTAAACAGATTACAGCATGTTTCACTTGAAAAGTAGCAAGAAAAGTGTGAAATCTGTTACTTTTTAACGACAAACACTAAGCTTAATTATAGACTTAGTTATTTCAGTTACTCTTTCACTTTTATTTGTGTTACCACAAGTCAACGTCAATTCCCAAATCAGTAAGTGCAATATTTGTGTCATTTGACTGTTCAACTACTTCTTGGAGGAATAAAGGAGTTTGTACGTTTTCTTGATCATCGGCAAACCAACTCGCCATTTCATCTAATTTGCTAGTTTTAACAGCATTTGCTTTGGGAGCCATATTTACTGTCATTTTCTGCTTTTGTAATGTGGGTTTTGTTTCACTAGCAGTTTTCTTAAGTTGTGCGACATTCTTTTTCTCCAAAAGCCTAATCTTAACAACATTTGCGGTCTTTTCCCTTTTCGTGAGGTTTTCTTGTTTTTGTTTAAGCCTCTTCTCCTCCTCCAATTTAGTCTTTCTTATACTCTCTATATTAGACACGAAGTTCCAAATAACACGGAAGTAATCTGGCCAAACGATTCTTGAAATAGCGTTTTGTGGTTCACCTAAATAAAGAGCCATCTTTTCTAGATTCTCCTTGACTGAAGTCATTGTAGACGACAAATCTTCAACTTTCGGTTCCGCATCTGAAATAAAGTCTGCCAGTATTTTAGCAATAGGATCTTTCTCTCCCATAGGCCCGGATCTTTCATTACTTTTTTGAGCACTCTTCATTGTATCTGTAATTTTATCAATTGAAGAACTCAGAGATTGTATTTCACCTTCAATCACTCCCAAATCGCATTTCATTGCATTCTCTAATAGTGCCAATGGTTCTGCCAAAGAAAGCAACTCAGGTTTGTCTCTCCATATTATTTCTGAAATGTACTGCAATAGTGTTTTTACTGGTTTTGTTGATGATCTGACTTCACAAAGCTTTGACAATGAACTCATTCTAAAACCTTTAGCATCTCCTTTTTCTGTATTCAAATTTAGCATGTTACCTACAGAAAGAATGATTGAAAATACTTTTTTTAATTTAATGTTTGCCTTTATTTCATTACAAATAGATATTATTTCCAACAATGGCGTTGACAGCTCTTTAAATGTATTTTCAAAAGATAATATAAATAGCTGAGCAGTTAGTCTAGCTCCAAACATCGGTATTCCGATCATAGCGGCCACATATTGCTCAGGTTTATCCAATTGAGTGAGGTCACCTCCGGCATCTATATACTCTTTGACTATTGCGAACTCCTCAGGTGTAGGAATCATCAATAACAAAGCCTCTGTCGCCTCTACAGTAAGTATTTTGCTGTCTAAATCTAAAATCGCATCACGCAGTTGTTGGAATGTATATGCATTGAATTTTGACAAAGCAATACTCATGTTGTATGCCTTCTTTGAATCTGGCAATATTTGCATCACCTTTGGTTTTTTTGTAGTTTCTACTGCTTTTTTTGGTTTTGCCGACTCTACGCCAAAAACTTCTTCCAGATTGCCAAAATCTAGTTTAATTGGATCTTTAATGTCCCAAATAGTGCCCTGAATGTTCTCAACTTTATCCCAATGCAATTTCTTTGTTTTAGACTCCGGTCCAGTTGCCTTAGATCCTCCCTTCCCACCAATCTTCAATGTAGACTTACCACTCTTTGGTGGACCTTTTCCACTCGGTGGACCCTTTCCTCCAGGTGGACCTTTTCCTCCAGGTGGTCCCTTTCCCTTTCCAGGAGGTCCTTTCCCTTTTCCGGGAGGAGTTTTGACGGAACCGGATGGAGGTGTACCCTTTGCAGTACCAGAACTCTTTGGAGCGGCTTCCTTCGCTCCTGCATCAGATTTAGGGGCTGCTGACTTTGCAGCGTCTTCTGAGGCTGTTTTAGCTATAACACCCTCCACATGACCAATTCCTTCAAGCAGACTGGCGAGTCCTGCAGCTTTTGCCGATTTTTGAGTCAAATCCGCTAATCCGGCATAAATGTTCCCTTCCGTTGGTTTGTAGTTTATCATTGAGCTAATCAGTGCTCCCAATCCCCTTCCAGAGAGTAGTTCAAGTATGTTTTGGGAGTCTGGAGCCGGTAAACTCCATTTAGAGGAGGCAAGCAACGCTATTCTTGTTGAAGCACAAATAAAGGGATCCATATCTATTACATATGGAAGTTTTGTAATAACTACGCCCTCTGAATCCAAAAACGAGATACAAGGAAACTTTACCGAATTAATCTCCTCCACATCCGGTCTTGTTCCTATTATTTTGGACAATATGTCATCCGGTGGTAATTTTTGCTCTAGTCCAACGTTGTCTAGAGAAAGACCTCCAGAACCACTCACAAACATTTTTGGTACCAGTTTTTGTGTCTTTGTCAACTCCGAGTTTTTTTTGTTTCTTATTCTAACCAAAGGTATAATTGCATTTGGCACCCATATCGGCTCCTTAAAGTAGCCCTCTATTTCATCCTTTCCACTGAAATCTACGAGTTTAAGATACATTAAAAGTCCTGTCTCTTCGTCAATTTCATTCTGGGTAATTAGCTTCCCTTCTGGTGTTATGCAAGGCTCGGGAATATTCCACTTGGAAAGTAATGCTTGGGCATCTTCATTTATCGTCATTACTACTGATTGATCGCCAATTACGGGATAACCTCTAGTTAGTTTAGGAATATTGATTATTGGAAGTTTCTTCCTCTCTCCTTTTGCAAATGGAGGGAGGGACAACATTGCAGATACAGCTAAATGATCCGGCCCTGTAACTCTTAACTTTAAATGTGGAAGTATCGCTGTAGAACTTACGGTCATAGTTTGAAACATCTCCCCATGAAGGGCTCTTATTCTGGAAGTACAAAGCATCTCATTAGTTTGTGAAAAGTTAAACTGAGTTTCTTTATTTAGCCCTTTTGAATTGTTAGGATCAATTAAAAAAGTCTCTATCTGACGATACCTAAGCTGATCTATACTCGGACATATTGGACTTGCCAATATTGAGGATTCTTCGTACATCATCCTATTTATTTTATTGGATCTAGACAAAGACTCTTTTATTATTTCCCTAATGGAGTTCTCCGCAGAAGTCTCCATTGACGTCCTTGATTCCAGGCCTTTTCTTTGTATGTCTTGAATGAATATCGAGTCTGTGCAATTTTTTATGTTCTCAGTTAAATAAACCTTCGTATCCGCATCCAACTGATTAATGAGTTCGAGTACAAAACGAGTGTCCGGATGTTCAAATCCCAGTGTACTTTTTCTATATCTGTAAACCTCATTGTATAGTTCAAGCGCATATCTAAAGTTACCTGCTTGGTGAAATATACAACCTAGTGCTAAAATGTTATCCTGCACAAGAGGAAAGTCTCTGTTGTTGTAAATTCTCATTAACATATCCAGTGCAATCATTATATATTGTACTCCTTCTCTGCAGTCCCCTAGCAGTCTGCAAACTAATCCCAAATTTGAATAGCAGTCCGCTACCCTTGGATGTGGTGGATTCTTATTGTGGTCTCCTAGTATTGCTGTTCTTATTTCCAAGCAATTCAATATAAGTTCCTTGCATTTCTCAAAGTTTTTAACCCTAAAATAATAACTTGCTACCGTTGAATACGCATCGCTCATTACCAAATCTGATCGTCCATAGACCTCATTCACCAATGTTAAGTATTTATCGAAATAAAAAGATGCTAAAACGTGATCTCTATATAAACTGCACAGATCAGCTGTGGTAAGCACGAGACTGCACAAAACAGACGAGTCACATGAAATTGTTGGTCCCATTACAGTCGCATTAGCATTTATTCCAGTTCCAGTTGACCCTAAAGGTCCACCGGGCCCGTGGGTGTTTGAGCTTTCGTGTTGCAGAGCCGCACCTCTATTTCCGTTTGAATCGCTTTTGGCTCCAGGCTTAGAGTCGTTCTTTTTATCAGCCACAGATAATATTGTGTTTTCAATCAACAACCTCAGCTCCTTCAGATACGTTTCTCCTTTTTTAAGTTCGCCTGTTAAACCACAACACTTTGCCAATATTATTAATTCTATTACCATTATCCCTTCTAGTGGATGACCTAAGTATTTTGTCAGAAACGCTCTTGATATTTCGTAACAATGCAGTGCATTTAACATTGATTCAGGATACTGTGCTTTTAAAAACTTTTCTAATGCTGTTGTTCTTAATCTTTGTATTATTCTCTGAATCTCGTGAACCTCTCCTCCCCTTGACTCCTCTAGCTTTTGAAGCAACAACAGCGAATCCGTCATCGTTCCAAACTTCTCATTTATCATTTGTGGTTTCGCACGTGTTGTTTGACCAAATAATAAGTTATTCTTTTCCGTAGTTGTTAGTGTAAAATGTCTGGTTGCGAATTCCTCTTTAAATGTCTGGCTTAGTGCAGCCAAAGAATGTTCTGCAGACTCTGTTAATGCTGGATCCAACACGCTTACGTGCAAATTAAACATTCCATCCTCCCTTTTTGTTAATTTTGTATTCTTTCCCATTATGTCTCTTCTCGAGCCCTTCTCGGATGTTGATCTGTCCTGAAACAAAAGTCGATTTATCGGACCAACTTCAAATGGAAGAGTTGACTCAACAAATGTACTTCTGTTACTTATTACTGTATTGTTACCGCAGTTTGAAAGATTATTGTTATATAACTTATTCTTGTCTCGCAACAGTGAAGTTTTAATCAAACTTTTCGCTTCAACTTTTGCATTTTCAACGTTCTCCTGCACTGAACTATGAGATTGACTCTGTGTTTTTGCTTTTGATATGCTTTTTATTGTCGCGATTCCTCCCTTAAGGTCTAAATTCCTCCTGGAAGCTGAGTCTGGCTCTTTGGACTTTAATGGAGGCCCCAATTTGGAGCCTTTCAATTCTAATTGTGATTTTGCACTGTTTTTCTTTTCAGAAAAACTTGGGGGTGGAACTACACCTGAAGAGACAGCAGGTTTAGGAGGAATCGTGGAAGAGGAGGGAAGAGGTGCCGATGAAGACTCTAGATTCTCATTTTTTTTAACTGGAATGCTCTTTTTTACTCCCAATTTGGGTGGCCCAAGTGCCTTCTTAGGGCCACCCAAGCCAACCCCTGGAGGTGCTCCTTTTCCAGGAATGCTCTTATTCATGCTTTCTATATTAAATTTTGTCCTTTCTATCAGGCATTAAAGTGAAATCCACCACTGATCCTGTTTCGTTTAGCCTTATTCAAGGTTATATTCCCTTGCTTTTTGTATTCAAGTATGTCTATGAGTAAATTTGTCAGTAAGTCAGTTTGCTGCCCTATTAATATCCAAAATGAATGGGTCTCTTGCTTTATAGTATGGTAATAGAGTTAGCTGAATAGCAAGTGTCAAACTATTACTACGGTTAGTGTATTTTCCTGCTATTTTACAGCCACTTTGAAGCTTGTTGTATTATCTATACCATATAAAAACTAACACAAAACTCAAAATTAAAATATCCACAAATTGTATAATATTATCACTTTGTTGAGCGTGTGAGTTGCTTAAATATGAACAAACATGTAATACTTGCTTAGTTTAGTCATAAAGAAATTAGGTAGATAAAATATGTAATTTTAATCTTAAATAAGTGTGAGTTATGGCTTCTATTTGTTTAATTATATATAAAAACAATTTTTTACTTTTTGTTTCTGTAATTTTTCTTAAGCTTATTTTAAAGCCAACAGGCACTCTTTGGGACCTTGAAAATGCACCCTAATATTTGGGGGTAGCTAGATATATCATAGGAAGCGAAATTCACTTACTAGTCTTTAAAACAATTTTAATACATAAAAAAATACTTTTCTGGAAATTTACTCATTTTGTACCTATACAAAGTACTACTATGTATGACTTACGAAATAGATTGTTTTTATGTCATTGCTATTATCATTATTAGGTGCAGGCTTGTGTGACCGTAATCTATGTATAAAAAAATAATTTAGCAGGAAAGGACAGAATTACAGAAGTCAAGTAAACTAACTGATTTTGAGAAAATAAAAGATATAATCATATTTCTGCTAACAAAAAACGCTTAGTTTCCTTTTTAAGAGTCACAAAATTGCCTTTATGTTGTGCACACACAAAAGATTGCAGTAATTATAAAATTACAGGTAAAATAACTATTATAAACCTAAGTAAACGCTTAATCTCATGTCGCACACAGTTTCATCGTTTTATGATGTGACTCTGGTGTTTTAAACAAAAACAGTTGAATGAGGTGAGTATCAATTTGATTGGTAAAACTTACTCTTTAAGAAACTTTTCATAGTTGAATCCCCCGTCGCTTGCTGGAAACTCTCTGTTTTTTTAAGATTATTGTAAAATATAACTTTAGTTACTGCTGCTTTAATTTGAAAGTAATAAATTATAGTTTCTTACCTCAAAAGCATTTCAATTTCTTTTTCTGATAATACCTCTCCCGAGTTTGTAAGCAGCGATGTTAGCTGTTGCGAGGTAATTGAGCCGGAACTCTAGATATAATTTGTATAAAATTAAGAATAACGTTCAAAAAAGAAAAAACATAAAAATGTTAATTTTAGGTAGCTTTTAATTAATAAGGCCAATAATGCCAATATATGACTTACTTTTGAATCGTAAGATTTGAAAAACTGAACGAGGTTGCTGTATGTGTCTTCCGGATGCACTATCGAGTCGCAAAACCTGACAAATTTGGCCAAATCGCATTGTTGACCGACAACAGCTACAAATTGCTCTATTTCAGCCTCAGAGGGAGCCAAACCCTGATAATTAAAGATTTGATTCATTTAAATAAGACGTCTCGCTTTAATTTTTGAAACTCACCATTCTTCTAACTATCTCTCCGATTTTAGATGTTTGTATTGTAGACCCGTTTCCCTGATAAATAGGACAAGTAAGTGCGAATTTAAGAGGAAGGGAAAACTGAATAAGTTGGCGTTTTGAAATTGTTAGATTCAAATCTTTTTTCCAGTTTTCCCTCTGTCCATTGTTATTGTAACCTACCGCTGCATCTCTAAACGCAAATTCTATTTTATCTCTGCTCTATCAAAGCATATATTATTTTACATTTGTTTGAGCAGAAGGGTTTGAGTTAATGATCAGAGTTAATCGCAGACGCACAAGTTAATGGGTGCTTAGCGAATATAAGGCATACACAATTCAATCTCTAGGCAGAAATAGCTTGATAACTTTGAAACAAGTTTTTAAGCGAATCCAGTTCGCCTTCTCATTCAAATCAGACTTAACTTCCAGAACATTCGCACAGCCATAAAGAACAGTGTGTTCCCATTCGCATTCACTAAAATAAACAAATCAAGCAAACTTACGATTTTGGTTGGGGCCATTTCGTATTAAGACGGTTTTTGTGGTGTTCCAGTACTGCTAAAAAAAAACTTGCGCCTTGACGGAGGAGAAAAACCAATAAAATACTGCTGTTATTTTTCAAGAGAAATAGTTAGCACACCTGTTTAGGAGAGTTGCATTAATCTTATTCCTACTTTTACTACACTTATAATCTAAAAAAAATTCGTATACAAGCAAGTACAATTTACCGCCAATTTAATCTTTAATTTCGAGCCCGAAAAGTAAAGGAAAAACTTGATAGAAAAAAATTCAAACATCGCAGACACTCATCCTCTTATCAGCCGAACCTCAATGCAAACCAGACAATCCATTTCTGCTATATAAAACTCTGAGAACATTCGTAACTTTCTTGTTTTAGCATTGCCTTTCGTTTTCGGATCATATAATAATTAACAAAATCGAGCGGGCACTTGTGGCGGGCAATACTGCATGTTTAAATCTAAAAATGCGAATTACGTTACCTGTTAATCAGTTACGTCGTGACAAGGGGGATAGAGCAAGATAAAAAAGACAGTCACTAAGAGTTATTCAGACAACTATATTGGTTAAGATTATTGGATTTGTTGATAATTTTTATTTGCCAAAAGAAAGAAAGTTGAAATAATTGCAAAAGAAGAACAGGGATAGACTTGCGAAGCGGAAGTAAAATATAGGCCAGTTAGGATGCTATCATTGTTGAACAGTACAGGGTGTTCAGGAGCATGTACTTCTGGTTGCGACGTGGTGTACAGCGACTTCAAAAAGTCTGGAAGACTTGAATATGGTGTATTTGTAGGTTATTACTCGGAAAGCGAGGAAAGCGACTACGAGAGTGAATATTCAGGAGGTACAGAGAACGGACTTGATGAAGTTAATAGCGTTAAAGATTCAGAGGCAATTGAGGAGGCCTTTGAGGAGGGGGAGGCAGATGTAATAAGAGAGATGTTTAATGAAACTGCATCCGGTGGAAAGTGTTCACTAGAAGAGGCGAATCACTTGGCACACAGAATAGGTCTGGCACCATCAAAAGCAGACCTTGAGAAGTTGAGGCAAGAAGTGGGAGATAATATAACTTTGGATGAATTTGAAAGATGGAGTACCTCAATTATCCACCCAGAAGATCACTTTGACTACATGGTATCATACTTTAGGAAGTATGATTTAAATAGAAGCGGAATGATTACCAAGAAGCAGTTCATTTGGTTAACAAGTATTGGAGGCGAAGTGTTAACTAGAGAAGAGGCTGAGACAATACTGAATAAATTGTCGCTAGGAGACATGTTCAACTACGAGGAAATGCTCAGAAAAGTACTTGAAATCGAATCTGCTGACAAGAAAACGCTAAATATCACAAAAAAGAAGTCAGAAATAAGCAAGATAAACTCGAATAAAGTGTTAATTAGTCAAATATCAACCACAATCCGTGATTTAGCCGACAATGAATCATTCCTCCCATCAATCGATCTCTTGGAGGCACTAAGATCAACATACGGAAGCCAGCTTACAATTGAGGCTGCGAGTAAAACAGCAGAATGTTGCGAAGATCCACAAGAAGCAGCGAAACAGTTGTTATCGTTCTATTCAGAATGGGTTAAAAATAAAGGCATGGTTTCCAGGAGTGTCGTTAGAGATTTGCTCATGGTTTGGAAGGCTAAGCTTGATCGCGTTGGCGCTGAAGCCTGGATCACCAGTTTAAGTGGTACCGACGAAATGATTAACATTCAAGAAGTACTCAAAAATGTGTGTAAGGATCATTCAATTGATAAGACCAATCTAAATTGATTTAATAAGAGTTCAATTTATCATTAACTCCTGTTAAATTTGATATTCGTTAAGAAGAAATACGTGAACATTTTAATTTTGAAAAGTGAGATTGAACGAAAGGAACTAAGTGAAAATGAAGACAGTATTAGTTATTTAGGAGTTAATATATTGGAAGTAGCACAAGCCAAGTTTAGAAAAGGTGATGAAGGACAGAATAATTAGTGTCGACTTTTTTTTCTATCTAGATTCTTTTATAACACTTGGTGAATATTGCATGCTTGTAGTTGTTCTGACCTTTAATGATTTATTTCAAAAGTGAAAGTGTGGCACTAAGCCTCTTATGTATATAACAGTCCTCATTTTCGTCTCACTTTCAAGTTTCGTCAGTCTATTATTGCATTTATTTATTTAAAATAACTTTTAAAATGATAAATTACATTGCAAATTTCAAATATTACTTGGCGCTGAAGCTTCGTTTGGTAATTATTTAGAATTTATTCTTTTTACAATTGGGTGGGATGTAAATAGGTTTTATTTATAATAGATGAGGCTTAGCTTTGATGTATAATAAATGATTGTCTGAGGAGTAGTACTAACAGTATACGAAGTTAACTATATTGTTCCCTTATTCCTTCGATTATACATTTCAAATATATTAGAATATTGTTTTTAATTAAACGTAGCTATAAACTACTAAAGTATAGACAAATAGATGGCAGAATTACCTTATTCAAACAACATCAACAATAAAGTTGGTAGCAGCAGTATTGCCAATAATAACTATATTCACAGTGGTAGTAACAGTTCCGGATTTGTTAATGGTGGCAATTTAACGCCAAGTTTGGATAGAGTTTCCGCTCATGAGTACTATAAATTCTTAAATATGAATTCAAATAACAGAATTGGAGAAGGAAATCAAACTTACGATGGAGCTAGAAATCTTAATGTTCCAGTTGGAATTGGTAATTTAAATAGTAATGCAAATACGAATAGTGGAAACAATATAAATAACATTAAAAATCAAAATGTAGTGCTCTTTAATGGAGGCGTTGGTTACGAGAGTGGAACTGTTAATAACAACATTAGAGGTGGGAATTTACAAACAGAAAAGAATATAAAAAACACAATTGACGTGAGTTTCAATAAACCTTACTATATTTCACAATATCAAGATCAGCACATTATACAACCTCAGACTCAGGCATTGCCTCAAAGCCGTTTTATTCCTAACCCTAATAATTCTAGTAACAGCGGACATGTAATTAGTCACATGGGAGCGTCATCTAAAAATATATATGATGTTCATCATATGAGTCAATCTATAAATAATGTAACTAATACTAGCATTAGTAATGGCAGCAATGCTGGTAATATGGACAGCAAAATCAATGGTATCAATATCGGTAATAATATTAATAGTATCCCAAATTACCTTAGCAGTAACAACTCTAATATGGTGAATTCTTATTATGCGTCCAAGCAATATGCAGGGCAGGGTTGTGATGTTAATGCCTTTAACAATGCATATTCTCAATCACAGATTAAACACATTACTCAGACTCAGTCTCAAAATCAATCTCTGCCTCAGTCCCAATCTTATTCTCAGCCTTACTCACAACCATATTCCCACTCACAATCTCACTCTTATTCCCAACATGGTGTTCAACCCCATCTTCAAACTCATTATCAAATCAGCTCTCAACCGTATTCCCAATCGCGTCCTCAATCCCATTCTCAATCATACTCGCGGTCCAATCCACAATCTTATTCTCAACAATATTCACAGTCTCAAGTACAGATTCCTCAAACTCAGTTTTCTCAAGAGATTTCTCAGTCTAAGTCATCTTACTATCATCCAAACAATCAACTTAATTCTCTTCAATATCAGACAGTTCAGTCTCAGACACAGCCACAACCTTCTCAAACTCATAGACAAAATCAAATTTATCAAAATACATGTGTTCCAAATAACATTAACGGTGTCAAGCCTTGTTCATATTCCGAAATGCCAATAACCCAGGGAATCGCTTCCCGAAATACGTACGTCAATCCTACTGGCTCCCAGCCTTCAAGCACATCTCTCCAAACAGTTTCAGGTTCACAAGTGGAATTAGTTGATTCTCTAAGAACAAAAAGTAAAACTAGAAATAATGATCAAGCAAGAAGGAATATGAGAGCAACTCAAAAGTCAAGTGAGGTTTCCCATACATCCAAGACCAAACCTAAAGTCAGATATCAATCAAAGTCAAAGGACGGTGTTAGACCAAAAAATCTGAAAATAGACAGCAACATTGGGTATGGTGGCGGAATTCGTGTAAAGGATGAAGTGGAGTTTAGAACGGATACCGTTAATTTGGGAATTACAACTTTTCAAGTAGAAGTTCCAAGTAATATAAGTGACGAATTGATGAATTCAATTGTAAGAGTAATACCTAGGGAACACATAAATTCCATATTGCTATTGGTTTCGTCCTTAATTAGCAAAAAAATTAAAGTGAACGAATTTCACGGACATTTAATGTCTATGCTTAAAGGAAGTCAATTGGTTGAGATATTGGAAAAAATATTAAAAGAACACTTCCTTTCAAATAATCCGGATTTATTGAGGTCATTTTCGTCTTCATTGGTCTCAAGAGAAAAGGTTGGATACAATCATGAAATTAATGGTAGTGCAGATTCTGACTTGTTTCGAAACAAGGATAATGGTTTTTTCGATAGATATTTCAATGATTTAAATAGGATTGATAATACTGCAGGTGATAACTACGATAAACATTCTAATCTTTTGAGACAGGGTCTAACAAATTCACTAAATTCTCCTAATTCTTCGATTCTCCAGTCAAGTCTTCTTTCATCCTCAGTTGCTGTAGATGGGGCTCGCATTAAGTCTCAAACCCAAGGAAACACTCAAAGTTCAAGTTATGGAAAGTTTAGTCCAATTAAAATGCTTGAAAATGGCAGTCAAAGTTCGCTAATGTCTTCTCAGCTGACATCCAGAAAGTCAATAAGCAGACATGGAGGTCATTATAATATGCATACAAAGGAAGAAGTGTTGCTGCAAATGCTTAGGCACTCGAGAAAAAGATGTTCTGCGGGTATAATGAGTTTATATATTACAGGACCCTGTACTAATCTATCTAAAATGTTGCCCAATAATTTTGGAACGTCATGTAAAATTGGGGGCGAAGAAGCCATCAAAAAAGATACCTTTAGTTTGTTTTACAAAAGACTCAATGATTATGGCAATTATTTGAGGTCTACAGACAATATGTTGGGTCTTGAGGTTATTAGTAGTAAATATGATGATAATAGTGACATTGATATTGGAAAAACGGTGAGGTTTTTGAGTAGGAAAAACAAAAGTAACAACTCGACTTCAAATTTACAATTTAGTACTCATGATGAAAACTCGCCCCAAAGAAAAACGAGTTTTTCAGAAAATTTGAATGAAATACCCATGTTTTCTGAAAATACCGTCAAAACAGTATACAAACTGGCCGGGTTTTACGTCAAAGATATCATTAAACACATACTAGAGGAGGAAAAAATAAACAAGGCTAGAAACAAAATGCTTTTGAACTATAAGTGCAACAGTAATTGTGGCTCTGACATTGGCACGAATAACAGCATTGAAAATTCAGAATTTGGGGACCACCACTCATCTAAAAAAGCGGACGAAGACGAGTACACTATTAATGTTGAATGTGAAGACTCCATAGTGGAAGATGTCAAACGCAAAACTGGAGTTGGAAATATAACATCTAAAAATGTTTGTGGTACCGAGGACAATTACAAGGAAATAAAGATGGAATACGACTCTTTTACCGACCAAATTTCATTTGGTACAAACGAGAAGGGCACATTAAATAAAGGAATTGAGAACGGCGATATGGACGGCAGAGGAAAAGGTTTGGGTAAGTGCCTAGTAATGGGGAATTCAAGTTCCAGCAGCAGTATATCTTCAGTAAAACCAATTATGATCACGGATTTATGGTCATGTATATATAAATCTTTAAGATACAACATGAGAAACTATAATCCGTGTGAACCTAACAAGTTCCAAGAAATACTAGTTAAGTCTAATCCCGTCAACAATGATGATCAAAATTGTAACTATATTGTTATTCCAGAATCTATGTATAGAAGCGTTGAGTCCTTATTGCTTTCAAATGCGTATAATCAATGGGGGAAACTCAAAATTGTTTAATCTGGAATTCTGTACTCGGGAGTGCACCAGCTTTCTTCTACGCACTTTATCACCTCACTGTTATATCTATTTCTGTCTTTTGTATACATTTCAGATGCAACAGTATTTGCCGGCGAATCTGGATTCGGATCTGTTAAAAGTGACTGAATTGAAGTTAGTATTGATGCAATATCAAATAATGCACTCCATTGATTCTGTAATATGTCCAAACATATTCTTCCATCTGGGTATATATTTGGATGAAACATTTTGCTTATGAATCTAACTTCCGGGGGCTTTGTAGGATACTCTTCCGAAAATTGCATTATTAAATTAAATGTTCCTAAGTACACAGTTAAAGTTTATTTGTATAGTAATTTATTGGTTTCGTCAAAACGCTTCCTTTTTGTTCATATTTTTGTTAAACTTACCACTTTCCCAAAATGTGTCTTTTGGACCATTTATTATGGCTTGGCAGTACATCATGTTTTGAGAAAAAGGCATTACATTTATCCCTAAATACTTTTCCCTCCTCAGTTTGTTTATATCATTTACTATTCTTCTTCTCTTTCGTTAATTAAGTTTTTTATTTGAAATTTGAGTCAGGGAAGTTAAAAAAAAGGACTCAAAAGAAACAAATAAAAACAGACGTTCAATTAGATATGCCATTTTTAAAAGTTTCTTTGTAAAAGAAAAATGCAAACTTACTGCACTTGTTGACATTTTAGTTTTTATTTAAAACAAAATTATTCATTTAATTCAGATATTTTCCTAATTATCATTTCACAATGCGATTCTTTTTCAAAATTCTATTTTTAGTTTGTTTATTTTACGCTTGATTGTTACTGGCGTTTTTAACCCCACCTGGTTATTTAACACAAAAACAGAGCCACAAACTGTATTTATTCCAACTTCTTCTAACTGCAGAAAAACAGTCGCAAAAACTAACTTAATTAATGAAATAAAGAGCCTTACTACACTAAAATAAACATGCAAATTAAAACTGAAAAGAGAAATACAAAAGCAAATGCGTGACTCTAAACCCGAGTTAAGGCTGTATTTAAACGATAGTCGTCAAGGACATTGTTCCCAAATCTAAGAATTAAGTACCTAACGTAGCAGCATGTTAGCATGTTCTTGCTCTTATACAGAATAAGCCAAGGCAATATTAATAGGGAAACTTATTGTTATAAATTTAGAGATGCTACAGTACTTTTTACGACTAAAACTATGTTAACCCTTGCCCGCCATTGTGTACCGCCTAAACAAAGACAGGTATATTTAATGTTGTCTCTTAATATTAGGTGTTATATTGGAACAAATAGGAAATCAAAGTAAAAAATAGAAATGTGATGAAAACTTTTGTTATTTGTTCGTTAATAAATAAAATGTGACGAGACGGTTAATAAAAACATAATTACATATTTAGTATTAGAAGTAATAAATTTGTATAAATTATTTTGATCCGGGAAACGGTTAAAATAGTAATTTATTTAAACAAGTGTTTGTAAATAGCCAGTTATTTACAATATAATTGGGCTATATCGTAAATAAAACAATAAGACTGCAAAGAGGGCCAATTACAAGAAAAAAGTTTCCGAGTGATCTTTCCTCCTTTGCTTTTTGTATTGATTAAAATTAGTGTTAAGAACAAGTAGAAGATGGCACGTCGTCCAGCTAAGTGTTATAGATACTGTAAGGGAAAACCATACCCGAAATCTCGCTTTTGTCGTGGTGTACCGGACCCAAAGATTCGTATTTACGATGTAGGTAGAAAAAAGGCAGAATGCGATGCATTCCCAGCAGTAGTACACTTAATATCAGACGAATATGAACAAATATCAAGTGAAGCTCTTGAGGCAGCTCGTATTTCGGCCAACAAGTACATGATTAAATACTGTGGTAAAGATAACTTCCACTTGAGAATAAGAGTACACCCATTCCATGTATTGAGGATAAATAAAATGCTTTCATGTGCTGGAGCCGATAGGCTCCAAACTGGTATGAGAGGTGCCTTCGGTAAACCAACAGGTACTGCTTCACGTGTCAACATTGGGCAAGTCCTCATGTCTATTAGATGCAAAGAAGACAAAACACAAACTGCCGTTGCTGCTTTAAGAAGAGCAAAATACAAGTTCCCAGGTAGACAAAAAGTCGTTGTTTCTGACAAATGGGGCTTCACTAAGTTTACAAAGGATGAGTATCTAAAATATCAAGCAGAAGGTAGAATTATTCCAGATGGTGTTAACTGCAAATACGTTAGCTGCCGTGGATCACTCTCTAAAATTTTCCCAGTTGCTTCTAAAATTAGCATTCCATTAGATAGTTGAATTTACTTCGTGATGAACTCGAAGTTAAATAAAGATTTAAGTTCATATATTACTCAACGTGATAGATAGTATTATTTGATAATATTTGAGTAGGAATAAACTATAATGATAGACAGCAATTACACTACCGACTTTGGGACTATATGAAAGAAAGTGACTGTGAGATATTAGTAATAATAATAATTTTTTTTTATTAATATTACTGGTAAGTCGTAGTCTTTTGGATCTTTATAATTTGTCAATTAATATTATCGATCTATTAAATCCACCTTTCTTGCTCTCACCTCTTGTAATAATATGGTTGTCAGTTGCGTCTGTTTGATATTCATTAGATTGAATTCCGCTTCTATTTTTGTCTTTCCCAATTTTCCACGCTATAGTTCTGTGACTATCTCGGTTTTCAGCATGAAAGATATATGAAAATTGAGTTATTCAGTTATGGAGTTAGCTATGGCCAATTAAAATCTTTTATTTCATTAATTTTGCATCTATTAATTGAAATCTACATTCTTTCAATTTATATCATTTATAAATTCAACACTAATATTAAAAACACGCTTAACTGGAGCTTCCTGCTGCTTTAAATCAGAATATGTTATTTACTTAAAATATTGTGAAAGGAGGCTTAATATATAATTCATAATTACTAGGAATAAAATTAACATGTATTTTGTGTTATATAGAAAAACAGAAGATAATTGAAAGTGAACTAGTCCGACAACTGCTTCAAGAGTAAATTTAAAACAATTGAAAATTCAAAG
Source organism: Cryptosporidium ryanae (assembly GCF_009792415.1). Classification (NCBI taxonomy): domain Eukaryota; phylum Apicomplexa; class Conoidasida; order Eucoccidiorida; family Cryptosporidiidae; genus Cryptosporidium; species Cryptosporidium ryanae. The sequence goes on from NW_027125532.1 coordinate 64,826, forward strand.
CTCACTTGTTTCTCATCTCGAACACAAAAATAAAGGCCAAAGTTAACTGGTTCGTCTAGTTTTGGCATTAGTTTATATCTTCTACATGTATACTCGTGTATTTATGTGTTACATCCCGCTCCGAGATAAAGAAAAATTAATTCTAATTCTTTCAAATGTGCATTATTTGAGTAACTTCAGGTAACTGATTGAATAAATTTCCAAAAATGCCAAAGAATAGACAACACAACATATATTACTTCCTCTTGTAGAGTGTAAATCACAAATAAACTAAGTAAACATCACTAATTGAATGAACGAAATTTTGAATGGTTTTAAAGATACAAACAATACATCTAAAAACAAAAAGTTGAGTTTTTAATGATGTTACATTTACGTATTTATACTATAACAGCCAAGTTAAAGAAAAATTTGTGGGCTAAACTATAAATAAATATGTGTGGCGCCAACCAGTTGTTTAATTTTCTGTATTTATGTTGATAAGGTAAAAGCGAGTATATAAATAAATAAGGATTTGTAGATGAAAATAAAGTTTTCCTTTAGGATTGTTTAACAGGAGAGAGGACTGCGTGTTAGGAGAAATATCCCCACTTTATGTGTTATAGTGGTTGTTTATTTGAAGTAGATTGTTTTTTTATAACGCAAAGTATTAAGTTGATACAGTGAGAAGCGATAGACACAGAAATAAGTGCACAGTATTTACAACATGGAGCCCTTAAAGGATCCACTTAATGACAGAGTAGTTAAGGATGTTGACCCCCCTCCGATGTTCCCTTTGACGGAAGAGTTACTCTTCCCAGATGGAATAGATGGCCAACCTGATTGGAGAACGTTGAAATCACATTTACTCAGAGAAGGTAGGGTTCAAAAGGAGCACTTGTTGGAGATAATAAGAAGAACATCAGAGATAACTGCAAATGAATCTAATATGCTGAGACTGAGGGATCCAATTACGGTAGTTGGAGATATTCATGGACAGTATTATGATTTAGTGAAATTATTAGAGGTAGGTGGGGATCCGGAGACAACGCAATATTTATTTTTAGGCGATTATGTGGATAGAGGATCATTTTCTATAGAAGTATTGCTATTGTTATATTGTTTAAAACTAAACTACCCTAATACAGTTTATTTGCTTAGAGGAAATCATGAATGCAGACAGATGACTACTTTTTTTAATTTTAAAGATGAATGTGAATACAAATATGACACAACTGTGCACATTTATTTTATGGAGTCTTTCGACACTCTTCCAATAGCTGCAATTATAAATGAGAAATTCTTTTGTGTACATGGTGGTCTTTCTCCGGAGCTTAAGTCTGTAGATCAAGTATTAATGATAAACAGATTTCAAGAACCACCAAGATCAGGTCTATATTGCGACATATTGTGGGCCGATCCAGTCGATAAAGAAGATGATTCAGAAACAATAGAAGAGCCTTTTGTTACAAATGATGTTCGTGGTTGTTCTTACTTTTTTGCAACACAAGCAAGCAATAAATTTCTAGATCAAAATGGTCTTCTTTCAATAGTAAGGGCTCATGAGGCTCAACTAGAAGGTTTTAAAATGCACACCCCAAACAAAAAAACAAGATTTCCATCTGTAATTACAATTTTCAGTGCTCCAAATTACTGTGATGTATATAACAATAAAGGTGCAATTTTAAAGTTTGAAAATAACACTCTTAACATTCAACAGTTTAATTTTTCCGCCCACCCGTATCATCTTCCAAATTTTTTGGATATATTTTCATGGTCTCTTCCATTTGTATCGGAAAAAGTTACGGAAATGCTTTACTCAATCCTTCAACCTGTTGCTTCTTCTTATGACCAGAATGCCGAAATTATTAGCGAGGAGGACCTTCCAGATGATGTTAGAAGGCTCCTTGACGTATTTTGTGCTAATGAAGATGGAAGACTTTTAGAGGAATCATATCCAATAAGTTCTTCCGTCACTAGAACTGCTAAGCCTACAACAAGCGTTATTACTAAAGAAAGAGCCGACACTCTAAGGAAAAAAGTTAAGAGTGTTGCGAGAATAATGAGGGTGTTCTCTACCTTAAGAGAGCAAAATGAGCTTATTGTAAAGCTAAAGGGAATCACTCCGGGTCACAGAATTCCGATGGGACTGCTACTTGGAGGGAGAAATGCAATTGAAAACGAATTGGAGAAATTCAATAAAGCTAAGTCACTAGATGCTTATAACGAAAGAAGGCCTAGCTAAATATTTATATACAGACATAGAGGCGTTTTTATTCTTTTTCTTACTTATGTTTTTATATTTCAATTGTAAACATAATTCAACTAAAGTAACTACCAACAGCTGTTAATATTGAGATTCCAAGGTTAATTATATAATTAAGTTACACAAGAGTATGGGATGCCACTATTCATGCTAATGATTTCTGTGTATAAACACTAGTGTTTTATCAGGTAACACAAAAAAATATCTCTTACTGATTATATAATCTTGATTTCTTTGTTTTTTCGTTTAAACTTATCTATTCGGCACTTAAATAATAGTCGTAAAGTTATAATTACTTTGAAACGTTTCTTCTTGAATTAGCTGCTCTTTTGGTCGGTTTCGGGATGCTAGTCATTCCAATTGTCGCGGATAAAGCACTTCCATCCATTATCATAGACACTGGAGATGAAATATTCTCTATGTTAATACTTGAGTTTTCTTGACTTGTATTAATATTCTCATCTAATGCCAAAGAACTTTGATTGTTCGCATTCTTTATACTTGAAACTGATAACTCTTGTTTAGGAGTAGTGCAAATGTTGCTTTGCTTTTTCTGAAAATAATTACCCGAGAAAGATAGACTAATATTTGAGACGTGTTGATCCTGGTTTTCTGATTCATCATTAAAGCACTCAGTGTTTGGGGGGTAAATACCTATATTTTTGTTATAATTTACATCTTGAATAAAATTAGATATACTTAATGTTTGTATTTCATCAGAAGTGCAGGAAGTATCGTTTTTCTCAACACAATCAACGGAATCACTATTGTAGAAAGGATCAGGCATTTTGTCTATTTGATTGAAATCTATATTAGGTTTAGGGCTGGAATTTAAATAATAATCAACATATTTTGAAGGAGACAGACACCTATCCTTTATTTTTGGTATGCTATAGACATCTCTCCTGCTCGGAGTACCCCCAGTTGAGTTTAAGCTATTACTTATTGTGTTCTCCAAATTAATTAAGCTGAATGATATCTTAGATAATACAGTATCTTCATCACCATTCGAGTGACCATTATTTATTTCCTTTAGTAAACCAATGGTTTTTCCCATTTTATTGTCAAAGTTTGATTTATAATTATTGAAGCTAAAATCAAAGTATTCTTTCAAACAGTGATTAAGTTCATTATATGAATTTGACTGCAAATCTATAACAGAAGATGCATTTTTAATTGAATTTTGTATAGTATTTTCACATAGATTCTTAATTTGAGATAACTTGTCTGTGATTTCTCTTGTGTTTTTGTCTTTAATTTTAAGCAATTCACCAAAGTTATTGCTTATTTTAACATTATGAAGACTTGTTATTTGCGAATACAGATCATTCAACTCATTTATTCTATCATTTATGCCATTATATTCATCTTGGAACAACTTATTCTGCGAGTCTTTTAACATATTACTATATTCCCCGACTTCCGTTAGTATATTTTTGTTAATTTTATAACAATTACTTATTTCTTTTTTCATATTGTCTCTCATTTCCTCTATATCATTTGTTATTTTTTCTTTCTCGCTTGTAAGTGTGTCTATTGCATTACTCATAAATGAATCTATTATACTATTGAACTGAGTTTTTAGTTCCTGTGACCTTTTATTTAATTCAATTACTTGTAAATTTAATCTAGTATCCAACTCGTTTAAATGACTATCCGTTACAGAATTTAATTTGTTAATCAATTTGTCATTGAAAATATCATTTATTGCTTCTTCCTGTTCAGATATTTTATTTTTATAGTCATTTATTAATGTCAAGCATCTATTATTTGACTTCTTTAACTTTTCTAATTGATCAGTAATATTATTCTCAATAACCTTGCCTTTATCAGAACAGTTAATTAGTGATTTATTTATATTATCGTGTATTTCTTCTATCAATGTGTCGTTCTTTCCCTCATTTAATAGAATATTTTCGCTAATATTATTTATTCCAAGTGATAGTTCTATAGATAAAGATTTACCCAAAGCTTCATCTAATATTGCATATACGTTGTTGCAAAGTTTCCTGCCTGTATCTATAATATTTAATATCTCATTATTTGATAGCTTGGTTTTTTCCAACCACTGAACTGATAGCTCGTCTTTAATCTCATTATTTAATATACTATAGCATGTACTTACTTTTGTATCTATATTATGGATATTATCTGTCAATTCTTGATATAATTTATATACTTGATTGCTCTGTGTAGAATAAAATAAGTCACTACTTATTATTTTTCTATGTAACCTCCCAATGCTTTTCAATGCCTCTAATAACTGAGAATACAAATTATTGTATTTATCATGATAAAGCTTTGCGTGTTTTTTAATGTGAATATTAGCAAAATCTCCTGCCTTAACACGCAACATTTTCTCATTCAATTTACAATTTAAATCATTCAAGTTGTCCTCCATTTCCTTAAATAATGTATTTTGGTTTTGAATTTCAGATTCGAGTTCCAATATGTCATTTGCCTGAGACTGAATTTTACTTTCCATTTCGTTAAATTGGTTTAAGGGCAAATAAACACCATTCTTTTCCCTATTACATTGCAGTTCTTGTTTAAGCTTTTCAATTTCGCAATTCATTTCTCTAATCATTACCTTTTTTGTCATTTTTTGATTAACTACAGGCATGTTCTTTATGTTTTTCGCTCTATGCGCATAATCAAGAGTGTTTAATGTTTCCTCCAAATAAAGTGAAGAAGAAGTTATAGTAGCTATAATGCATGTTTTCGTCTTTCCCCCCAAACTATCTTGCAACAATCTGGTTAGTTTTGAATCTCTATATGGCACATAAGTTGAATGGTCAACGAGTGCATTTATTACACGACCTAACGTTAATAGACTTTGATTTATCATTCCTGCCTCCTTTGCCCTATCTTTAACTGCATTTGCACCGCTCCTTTGAATATTTTCAGAACCTGCTAAATCAACCAAATTTAATTTTCCTACCTTTAGTACATCTTCTCCGTCTATATTTGTCTCCTTTGTATGTATCGTTATTGTAAATATACAGTGACTTCTTGATGATGACTTATTTAGCAATGTCTCTGCTGTTTTACGTTTTCTAACAGCTGTCGATAAAATATTCAATATATCCTGTGCTTTATTTACTGGTATCTCCTCTAAACGATCTACATTCAAACCTCTTTTTCCGGGCATATCATCATATATTCTTAATGTTAGCTTTTCATCGCTCAACAAATCGGACAATTCTTCGTTGTATATCTCTAAATAAGATACCCTAACACCATATTCAGTATACTGACTTTCTAATCTTTCAAATATAAGTTGCACTGCTCTAGGTATTATACCAGCATGTTCCGTTAATTCCATATTATTTGATTCCAAGTATTCCTTCATGTCACCCTCCATTGTATAGGTTTTACCCGTTCCTGTTTGTCCATATGCAAATATTGTACAGTTGAAACCAAGTAATACTTCATCCACAATTGGAACAACATATTGTTTAAACAAATCACGTTGCGACGTAAACGAACCACATACTCCATCAAATGAAAATAATTTAGTTGAATATGAATCTATTTTTCTTCCTAATATTTGCTGAGATACAACTACCTCTTTAGTATCTATTTTAGTCTGAAGTATATTAAAATTGTTTGGATCCTTTTTTTCTTGTTCTGTTAATGGTCTACATCTTACTATAACTTTTACATTCACTCCATTCTCCTCAATTATATTTTGACGAGGCTTACTGTTCTTCATAAATAACTTCGCTTGGTCCCAAATTCAACTCAAACACAAAACTTACTCCTCTGTTACTGAAACTATCTAGCTTATTTTGTTTTTGTTGTGTAAATATATTATGAACTTTGCTTCACTCTAATATTCTTTACCTGTAAATATAAACAATATGCTTTTTTGTTTACGTAGTACTTATTGTCCTTATTTTGTCCTCTTAATTACCAATAAAATAAATTCGCCTTTCTGTTTGGTAATTTTGAATTTTGACTAATTAATGAATTAATTATTATTATTTTACTATACTACCTATTCTATTTCAATTATTTTGAAATTTAAAACTTTAATTTCTTTTTTCTATTTGCTAATATTAACTATTTTTTATTATATATTGCCATTATTTACCCACATTTTGCATGAAAATAATTAGGGCGCCAATCATGCTTTTTTTTTATTATTAAAATACCGGTACATGAAAGCAAATTGAACAAATAACATTAAAATATAGGTAATTTATGGCCCTGATTAATTCATCTTTACTATTTAGGTTTTGTTTATATTTAAATATTATGATTTATTAATTAAAAAAGATAGATTGTGAGTCATGATGGGAATATCTTATCGAGACAATAGTAACATGTAGTTTTTGTTCTCAGAATATTTTAGTTTAATAATTAAATATTGCAACTTACAAGAAAGCAAATAGTATCTTCAAATATAAACAATTTATTGAATAACACAATACATATACAAGTGACATAGGAGATGAATCATACAAAAACGCTTAAATGGTATAGCAGAGAGAATAACGTAACATTTGAAAGTAAATTTTGTGGGTATTTATGTATTTATTGATATTAATAGCGCAAATATATTCGAATGAGTTCATTTAAGAACAACGAATTAAATGTGGAACAAGAGCTTGATAAGGCTAAAAAAGAATGTAAAGAACTGTTTAACGATTCTCCAGAGGAATACTATGAGAACTCTTATGAAAAATGGAATCGTATGATTTCTAAGGGTCTTGATTACTTCCGAAAAAATCACCTTAAAACATATAAAAGAAGACTTTCCAGGGGTGTTCCCCAAGAATTTAGGTGGAAAATATGGAGCAATTATTTGGATGTAAATTTAGCAGAGAAGGAGGAAAAAAAAGACTCGAGTAACACCAACGACAATGACGATATTAATGAAATGAATTTCGTAATAAATCAAGATTTGGAAAAGATAATTAAGAATTCATCCTTTTACATTGAGAAATTCATCGTTAAGGACATACTTTATAACAAAAATTTTATTGAGTTCCAAAAGAAAAATAGAATATTTATAAATTACTACGATTATGCAGCAAAATTTTTAAATAAGTATTCTTCTCTTATAAGTTTTGACGTGCCAAGAACGTTCCCTGAGCTAGATGTATTTCGTGAAAAAAACGCTCAAGAATGTTTATATAGAGTACTAAATGCAACTGCTAATCATATACCAGAAGTTGGATATTGTCAAGGAATGAACTTTATAGCGGCACTATTATTAATGGTAAGTAACTTTGATCAAGAGAAAAGTTTTTATACATTCATAATTATACTAGAAGTATACGGTCTTTCTGGATTTTACAAGGACAATTTTCCACTACTAAGTAAATACATAAAAGCCTTCAATACTTTATTCCAAACTAATATTCCAAAATTATGGAAACATTTTCAAGATGAAGGTATATTTGATCCGGTATATCTACATCCTTGGTTCCTAACTATGTTTGTATCAACGCTACCTCTGAAAACTGTAGTTATTCTTTGGGACTATCTGCTGGCCAATGGATTGCATTCCCTAATTACAATTGCAATTGCACTACTTAAAATTGTAGAATCAACTCTATTAGGTCAGTCTATAGAAAATATTATACAGTTTTTCAAATCTCTAAGAATCTCAGTTGGATTAGGCGACATTACATGTGCAAGGATGCTTTTATCCAAAGCAAAGTGCATTAACATATCTGATGAAATCATGTCTTCAATTAAATTATAGTAAACTAATTAATTAATATGCTAATACATGTACTACTTTTTTTACAATTAAACATGTTACACTTGACATTATTCACAATATGTTTAAAATTTTCTTTCCCATAATTTTTCTATTTCACACTTGTTATTCTGCACGAGAATTATTAGGCGATTAATTCGAATCCTTTTGGCGCCACAACCTCCCTGTTTTTAATTGTCGATACTGGGAGATTAAGTTTTATTATCACTGACGCTAGAAATTGAATCTGAATATTTTAAAACGAAAATACATTATGGATTGTAGAGTTTGTTAAACATGAAGATTTTTTATGTTTATCTTCTTATATTATCTGCCCTCTTGCTCCATTCTTTTGAACCATCCCTTTGTTCGTTACCTGAAGGTAATCCCGGTGATAAGCTTGTTAAACAACCAAAAAACAAGAATGAAAATAGAGATGCCGCGGGAGGTACTGAAGGAGGTGCTGAAGGAGGTGCTGAAGGAGGTGCTGAAGGAGGTGCTGAGGGAGGTGCTGAAGGAGGTGCTGAGGGAGGTGCTGAGGGAGGTGCTGAGGGAGGTGCCGAGGGAGGTGCCGAGGGAGGTGCTGAGGGAGATGCCAAGGAAGATTTTGATTGGAATGATGATGGAGATGATGATAGTGGGGGAGGGGAGGGTAATGCTGCCCTCGATAGGGCTTTGTTTTGCTGTCAAATTATACTTGAGCTCTTCGATTTATCTATTTACTTAACCACAGATACAGCAAGGATTTGGACTGGTCAAAGTTCATTATTCAAAGAAATATTGTTACAACTACTTAATGCTGTCTCACTCTTAGAAAGTTTATTGCTAAATTGTAAATTAAGGTTATCAAAACTTGATCCATCAAATCCATTGGTAACTTATATTGCTCCTCAAATAACATATCCTAGTCATATTATTGAAAGTGAAGGTGAAGGAACTAATTATGAAGTTAGAAACGTTGATCAAATGAATAGATTGTCTGAACTTTATCAAGAATTTCTTAGTAAATATGGAGATAATCTCCTAACTAAAGAGAAAGTGAAGTATATGAAAATGTACGATTGGTATTGTGATGTATTTCAATTAATAAGTGCCAGACATATGGCAATATCAGCTTTAAATGCCAATTCTAGAGTTCTACTAATGGAGTCAAAGAAGGCCTCATTGGCAGTTGAACTATTCCAAATGGAATGCCATTTAGATTCTCTTTCATTATCAGATCTAGAATCTCATTCATCCAGTGAAACGACTGAATCAGTGGAAGGCACTGATACTAAAACTAAAAAAACTAAAACAAGAACTAGAAGCAGAAGTAGAAGCAGAAGCAGAAGTAGAAGCAAAAGTAAATAAATGATTATATAAATGAAACTCCAATTAATATTCAACAATAATAATATGTGTTTTTTATTCTCTAAGATGGTTTACTTGTGGGTATTTCCTTATTTTAGAAATCACGCGATAAATTCCAAGTGGTAAGAAACATTGGAAATGCACTAATATAACACTTTTATGTTTTTATTCATATGGAACAGGGTGTATTCAAGTGTTAAAATTTAATTTATAGTGTTTTGTTTGCTTTCTTGTGATTGTAAACACACTAAAAGAGAAGACAATTTAACGGTTATTGCTTCCCTTTACTCGATATAGGGAGACAAACATATATGAATGCTAACGCAGGGGAATAGAATTTGCTTGCTTTTTTTTTTTTTGTATTCATAGTAGATTTTGATGAGTGAAATAATGTTTTTTAATATGTTCTTTTCTCATTTTTTTAAGAACATACCTCAGTTCTTTCTTACATTAAACCACACATCTCAACTGCAAGTTGTGGATTCCCCATGTGTCCACAAATATTAACTAGATTTCTATTCAGCGTTCACGTTCTGACCTAATTCTAACATCGGTTCCTTTTAGACCCCGTTACAACAATATTCAATCTTATATCACTACATTTTATTTTGATATAAAATAACGCATTATTTATGAAATGTCTTCTCTAATATGTCCTAACTGATAACGCGGTATCTGGTGTATATTTAAATCGAGGCTAATGGATAAACAGGGTAAGTATATTTGTTAGTTTATATAATATATGCAAATAGTAAAGATATGATACGTGCATATTACATTTGTACTTCTTTTTTTTAATTTCTTTTTTATGTTCTGAGTTGCACAAAAAAGTATTATTTTTGAGAAATGGAGTCCCACTTTCAATTTTTTGTATTGACAATTATATGTTCAATCAGCCTGGTGTTTTCAGCATCACCAGAAACTTTGGAAGAGTTACTTTCTTTATTAAGAGAACAAAATAGACTCCTGAATACAGAAAAAGATGTTCTTATCAAACAAGGCGGATCCCGTGAAGAGCTACAAAAGTTATTAATGGATTCAGGTGATCAAGAAGAATCTACTTCAACTACTACTACTACTACTACTACTACTACTACTGCTCCCCCTGCACCAGTTATTAGCTCCTCTGGGAATGTTAAACACGAAACTTCTATTTCTGTTCCAGTAACAACAGATGGAGTTGGTGGACCCATAGAAATTTCCCATTCACCTCAAGCAGGACAAACTTACCAACCTCAAGCAGGACTAACTTACCAACCTCAAGCAGGACCAACTTACCCACCTCAAGCAGGACTAACTTACCCACCTCAAGCAGGACCAACTTACCCACCTCAAGCAGGACCAACTTACCCACCTCAAGTAGGTCCAACCTACCCACCTCAGGCAGGTCCAACCTACCCACCTCAGGCAGGTCCAACTTACCCATATCAAGCAGGACCAACTTACCCACCTCAAGCAGGACCAACGTATCCACATCATTTAAGACCAGCTTTCCCACTTCAGAATGTACAAACTCAAATTTTATCTTCTGGTAGTCTCGGAAATATATTTGGGCGTTTGGGACTTAGTTCCTTAGGTCCTAATGCACCATTTCAATATCCAATTTTTTATACACCTCATTCAAACACTGAAAGTGTGCTTTGTGTATTAGGAGATGATTATGGAAGATCTTCAGTTGCATCCTGCCCATTAGTGGCAAACACACAAGCACAGGGCAATGCTCAAATAACTCAGCAAGTTCCTATATCCCAACCACATGATATTATAAAGCAAACTCCAATGGGTCAACCAGCCAGAGTTCCTCAGCCAATTCCAATGGGTCAACCAACCAGAGTTCCTCAGCCAATTCCAATGGGTCAACCAGCTATGATTCCTCAGAAACAGGTTCCAAGACAACTGAAATTACAAACTCCAGAAGCACTTCCGAATATAGGAGATTTAGCTAAGAATCCTCTTAGAAATGTAGGAAAGCATGAAACTTCTCCGGTTTTCGTAATAGGTAATGATGGTACAGTTAAGGAATTATTGAAGATTGAGTCAGTGGATAAAACTAAGGCTGAATACTTGACAGCTTCTGATGTAAAGTATATAATTGAAAGTTGCAAAGAGTCCCTATTGATATGGTTGGTAGATTTTTCAGAGGCAGTAAAACAAGTATCAGCATTATTTAAGGCTACTAGGGACCAATATCTTAAATTCAGAACAGAAGCACATAAGGTGGAATCTTTAATATTAAGTTCATACCTCAACTGTGAGTTAATATTGAAAAAAAGTACTCGAAAAGCAAATAAGAAGGTTTCTACTAACATTATGCTCAGTAATCCGAAAAAATCAGTATTGGAAAATTACAAGCATACAAGTACTAAAAAGTTAAAGAAAACACATAAAAAGAGGTCAAAATTGTTAAACAACTTGATTGATTTCCTTGAGTTTGTTGTTAAATTTGACCATCTTACGCTTTGTTCTTGTACTGGTATTGATGAGGCAAGGAGAAGTCTCAAGAAAATGATTTTGATATTGATCGAGATTGTTAAGTTAGATATGAAAAGAATCGAAAACAGTCTTATTGAAATACTACAACAGAAAATAATGATTAAATGAACTCAAATGCATAATCATGGATTCTGTATTCAAAATAAGGGGATATAGATCTTATCCATGGCCGTTTTTTGCCTGGATAAAAATTATTGAAATATTTTTTGATATTTTTACTAGTTTACGTTTTGATTTCGAGTGTGTAGATTTAAAGTTTATATAAATAGTTTTCTGACATTTGATTCAAATATTTGCTTTTATTATCGTGATACGTAGTTTTACTTTCAATACAAATTTATTGTTTATATTTTAGTTTGTTATAAATAATAAAATGGGAATTCATTTGGATGCAAAAATGCGTTTTTTATACACAAATTGTTAAATTAATCATTTAACTGTTGAACAAAAATAGGATAGTTTTCAATTACATGTTTCCAATCAATCTCCTGATTAATTATTTTAAATATAACCAACACAACCTCATTTGATGATATTCTGACTTGTTTCATGGAGTCTCTTTCCCTAAGAGTGACAGTGTTGTCCTTTATACTTTGGAAGTCGATTGTGATACCAAAAGGTATTCCAATCTCATCTGTTCTTGCATACCTTCTTCCAATAGAGGCAGAAGATGTGTCTATTTTGCATGAAATCCCATAATTAACCAAACTCCTATGTAGTATATCAATTAAGTCATTGAATACAATATTTGAACTAATGGGTAGTATTGAACATTTTATGGGAGCCACAATGATAGGCAACGATAAGTAATTCCTTTGCATATCGCTATTGTCTTTATTACTAACAAATTCCAGCTGCTTCTGATTCTCCCTGTTTTCTGTATCTCTGTATTTAAAGTTGTGCTCAAAAATACAATGAATTATTCTGCCAATTCCAAATGAAGGCTCAATTACGCCGGGAACAAACTGTTCCTCACTTATCTTTTTAACCTTATACTCATACTTAACCATATTGGACGTGATTTCCCACTTGTAGTTGTCGTATATTAAGATACAACTGCCAGACTTCTCAATTCTTTCACGAAACTCTTCGTGACTGTTATTCTTAGCAATATCAACAAGTGCTGCTGTAACTATGTTAGACTCTTGTTTAAATGTCTTGCCTATTAACTGTTTGTTTAAAGTTGCCTCTAACACTGTCTTATGTATTGGTTCATCGTACTTTTCAGAAGCAACCAAATCAACTTTTGATGATTTTGTGTGTTGTATCAAGTCGTAACAGGATCTGTCTGCATGACCTGCACACTCTATCCAACCATAAGATGTTAATATTTCAGCATCCCAACAATCCTTTGCATAATGTGCCATTTCAGTGTCAAGATGTTGTCTGAATCTGATTCCACATGGATTAATTCCCACATTTATTAAAAATTGATAAGTTTTGGCCAAAAAGTAAGCAAGCGTTTCATTGTCTATAATCTTTTTTTCACCGTATACAGCATCCTCCAATGTAAGCTCGTTATCGTAGTCAATGTTGTTTAATTGTTGTTCTTTGGAATATAGCGGCAATTTCATGTTCTTAATTAATGAGAATTTCGAATGGTTTTTTTTATCAGGATGCACAAAGTGTTCAATTTCTGCCATTTGAAATTCTCTTACTCTTAATAATCCATTTCTAGGTGCAATCTCGTTTCTAAAACCCAATCCTATTTGTGCTACTGAGAAAGGCAACTTTTTGCTGTTGTATTCAAAAAGTCTCTTAAAGTTGACAAATATTCCCTGTGCCGTTTCAGGTCTCAAATAACCAATATTGTCACTCACCTCTTTGTCTTTAGGACCTATCTTTGTTTTAAACATCAAATTAAATGGATATGGATCAGACCAATCACTGTCTCCACTAGGTGTTTTTATATTATATTCTTTTATGCATTCCTTTACTTCCTCTGATCCGTATGATCCTGCCTTTATCAAAACCATTTCTAACTTGTTTTTCTCCTCTTTACTTAATTTGTCGCTTTTTTCCTTAATCAATTTACTTATGTGCTCCTCTATTATCTTGTCTGCTCTATAACATTCATTGGTTTTTGTATCAGTAATCATTAAGTCAGTAAATCTGTCCACGTGGCCTGATGCCTTTAGTGTATTGTGTGGTGTTAAACATGTAGCACTTATCTCCAACATATCCTCAGCCAATACAAAATGCTTCCTCCAATAGCTTTCTAATTCCAGTTTTAATGCACAACCTGGCGGACCATAGTCGTATAGTCCTGCTACTCCTCCATATATTTCAAATGATGGTGCTACGAAAAACCTCCTTTTAAGTAAATTCTCTAAACTTTCCCTGTTTTCCTGCAATGTTTTCTGGTTTATACTACTTGTCATCTTCTTAACTGATTTAAGCTAAAGTTTGAGTATTCAAGTACACTTATTATTGATAATTATTTTGATTAGTGGTAAAATAATGTTATTGCTCAGATAATGACAAACTAAAATAAATTCCTATGTATTTTGGAATAGAAAGAAGATCATTAAAGTCTATTGTTACTTGTTATTTCTGACACTTAGACAATAAACTAAACAATAATCTTTTTAAACCAATATATTGACGAAAACCCTTAATTTATTTAAAAAAAAATAAATTCACTATTAATAGGCTATCAAAGCATCACACCTAGACAGTTTTTTAAAAGTTAAAGAATAATGGTGGGGAGAGTTGCCGCCTAATTTGATATTTGACATTTAAATTGAATTTTAGATTAAACGGCATTTATAGATACAAAACGAGTTAAGGGTGCGGTTTTAGTAGGAATAATACAGAATTTGGAATGTTCATTTTGAATAAACAATACTAGTTACGATTTCAGCTCACTCAATTGCAGGTGGATCAAAACGTGCTCTGACTATATCTGACTTATTTTTTAAATATTCCATTTATAGCTAATATTCAAGTCGTACTAGCTTTCCTCATTTCCAAGTACGTTAGTTGTTTTTATTATCTTAATGTTTCTTCCGGGCACTTTCTGCTCTAGCTTTATTTCGTTATATGTTGCCAATACAAGCAAGTGATAAAAGAACGTAGCAGCGATACTTTTAGATGTTGATTTCTCGGGCAGGAGCTCATTTAAATATATAGAAAGCTCATCAACATCCTCACAGCTATCATAAGCAATATTGCTACTAACCTTAGCCTTATTTTTACCTTCTTTATTATTACTGTGTATGTTTTCTTTATTTATCCTTTTAATATCCCTTATTTCCTTCATTTTTGTGACTATAAATTTTTGTACAGTGTATGTTTTAAGGTTATATGTGCCACTGCTTGTAGTTACTCCACTTTTACTCCATTTATTTGAGCTTATTTCATCTAGATGAAAATAGTCACTGCCTCCAATTGATGATGCTTTATAGTTACTGCCGTTTAATAATGAATTTCTGTTAACTATATTTTTCTCAAATCCAAATGGAGAACTTTCATATGATGCAACAGAACTAGAGTCAAGCATTGCTGATAATCTTACTCCGACGGACTCTTTGTTTCTGTTCGTATCTGAAAATATTAGTGAACCTCTTTCGCTGTAGATTCTCGCATCCTCTGAAGAATTCAAACTTGATCTATATATATCTTTCGCTTTAATGTTATTGTTTGTGTGACTTTCATCTCCCTGTATTAGAAAATCACTGAAATCACAATTGTCATACCCCAAATCCGCATTGTTGGTTCCATTATTACTGTTACTATCACTCATATTTACTACACCTCTATGTTTTTCAATAACACTATTTTCATAATACAGTGACTGTATATTGCTACTTGTATTTTTACTATTATTTAAATCACACTCAATCGAGCCCCTCTTTAATGCTACCATGGTTTTTCTTGTAATGTCAAAAAATTTTTGCTCAAATTGTTCCTTCTCATTTTTGTGATTTCTTAATTGCCACCATTTATGTGTGTCCCATTCTCTGTTACTCTCATCTATGTTATGTACTGTTATATTATTCAGTAATAACTCATTCTCCTGAAGTCGGTTTTTGTTTACTTTGTATCTCAATTCCACATCCAAATAACTCAAACTTCTAACTCTTTTCTTAATTCCCTCTTTAACTATTTCTATAACCTCATTATTGATAGTCTCACCGTCATTTTCTTTTGAATTACTATTCTTACTCTCATTTATTATTTTCCCTATATTCTCAATCATTTCGACATTATTCTCGTTATCAAATATAAATTCCTCGTTACTTATTAGTGACCAATTTATTATCTCTCCTTCTTTATCAACACCTTTATTACTGTTGCTTCTATTTGCAATAAAATCGTCTATTTTCATGTTTTCTTTTGCTCCAGGTAACGTTAAATCTTCTATTCTGCCTATATTGTTGCTATTTAAATCTAACATGAAGTTTTCTGTATCTAGAGACAGTACCACACTTATATCTCCATCCACTCTCACTATTCCTCCAATATCGCTATTACTCTCATTGTTGCTGTTTGTTTCACCACTTAAACCAAGTGAAGAGTCTATTGACAATATGCTTGTTAGCACGCTTTCATTTTTACTGTTTCTTTTTATCAGTGATGTTCCTGAATTCTTATTCTTGTTTGTCGCATCTGTCCTTCCTTCCCTAAACTTTATTCAAGACAAAAAGAAAAGTGAAAAACATTTATTTTAATTATCATTGCCATTTTTATTTACTTACTCTAGAATACAAATTATCCAAATCTGTTTCTGTTTTTTTTTTACAATTTTATTACAATAATTTAATTATTTTTCATTGATAGTCGATATTGAATCAATTACATGTATTTTTATGTATTAGTTTGACTTACCTAAATACAACCACTGCTTGTCGTAGATTAGCATTAAACCTCTTAAAAGTGTCGCTGCTACTTTTAGCGAATAACTCATGCTATTAGCCAGAGTTATAAAGTCACTTATCTCTGTTTTAACAACAATATCTTGAATTATCTTCTTGCTAAATGGTTTTTTATTTATACCGTATGTGCCTGCTATCCATAATCTACCCGTACTTGCTATTTGTTATTTGGGTGCTTGTTAAAACAACTTTTTTCTTTTATTTTAAGTCAATCTCAAACTTACTTTCAAATTTTAATATTCTAGATTCCATTTTTCTCTAGCTTATATTTGTATTCTATATATGTGAATAAATTGACTGTTTGAATATCAGAAATAGTTATCAATGTCTCCAAAAAAATAAGATTTTCACTTATAAAACATTAATATAGATAATACTATTATCTTTTGTTTCCTAGATTATGATTCAAAATTATACCAAATAATTGACCACATGTAATCAAATTTATGAGTGCATGCATGCACTTCCATGTACATGTACTTTATCCTAATCACCTAATTTACAGTCAGACTAATAGTTATAGTTTAATCTTGCGATAATTATACAATTTGAGTTAAGTTTGAGTAGAAATAGATATAATAGAGTAAAATGTTACTTAAAAAGGATAAATAACATATTTTAATCTAATCTAATAGTTTTTTGTACATTAAATTAAGTGAAAATTGAAGGATCCTTATTAACAAGCTATTATTTTCAATTAATTCATTTGAATAATTGCGATTACAAGCTTTATAGTTACTACTAATACAAATCTGCGCATCATTATTTGCATTAATTACTTTTAATTTAGAAACATCACACTCATTTTCAAAAAATGCATGACACTCATCCCATAAAGACTGTTCCTTTTGGAAAATATTACCATGCTTATGTTCATGATGTCTATTTGGAGATTCTTCGTAGTTGCTTTCCTTTTCTTGAACACTAATCAATACTTGTTGAATTAAATTGCAGAATAAATTAAAACCACTATTACCAACTCCATTTTCAGTGTTATTTATGTTATTGTACTCATCATTTCTTATTATATCGCTCTCCTCATAAATTTGTTTTATTTTTGAATTGTCTTTTAAAACACTATCTTGTTTATCGTTGCTTTCAAACAAGCAACTATTTGTGTTTATCTTCATCATGCTCCTCAATAATACTTCACACATAACATGCAAATGTTTCCATGTGTCATCTTGAGCATTGTCGTAGTTAAGTTTTGACGTTTTATAAAGCCTACCAAAAGCCTTGATTATCGGAACAGTTAAAAGCTCTTTGCAACTATTGAACCACCATGGTGATGAATATATAATATATGTTAAATATGAGCACGCAGTTAGGTAGTACAATCCCATTGAATATACTTTTTGTTCATCACAAGCAGTAAAATTTTTAATTTTAGAATTGCCATTTAGTTCAAAAATCTCACTGTTATTTTTAATATCTTCAATCAAACAACTAGAGAGATACTTTTGTATATATAAGTTATTGACTAAACTTAATATCAATGTTTTGTTCTTGTAAAAATACAATATTATTGTTATAATTGACATATATCCCTGACTCATCACTCTGTTTGTAAGAATAGAATCTTCACTTCTGTCGCTTATTCCCATTAATTCGAATGTATTAACAATACTATGCAAATACACATCCTTAATTATTTTATGATTAGTGTTGCTGTTCTTCATTAAATTAATGTAGTCATTTTCTTGGAAATTATTCAATATAGATATTAAAAAGCATATTATTGTAGTTAATTTTACTTCATTATCATTGTGACAAAACCCGTAATTTATACAGTACTCACAATAATATGTGTTTGAAGAATTAACATTGCCATTTATCGTGCATTTATTATAGCTGTTACTCCAAGAATTACCACCACTATGAATGAGTAGCGTTGGATGAGCTATTAACGTATTTATTAATTTAGTCATTTCGTTATCACAAACTGTGTTTATGTTTTTAAGCAATATTGAGAACATTACTAAAGATAAGACTATTAAATATCTGTTTCCACTAATCACAGTAATATTATTCTGATTATTGCATTCAATTAAATAATTAATTATTTTTTTAAACAATAATATTGTAGAATCATTTTCTAAATAGTTTATAAACAATTGCCTTATTTTATAAATACTGCATTTTCCATTAAAATTGCCAGATAAATACTCTAGTGTTGTATTTGTAATAATATTTAAGTATTTTCCTATATTTAGTTTCGCTATATTGCTCTCATTGTATACGTTATTTATCCTAGGAAACAAATGTTCATTTAAACAATCTTAAATTTTAAATAAAAAAGTAAATATAAAAAAACTTACCAGGAAGTTATTTCAATTATTAATGTAATTATTATATAAAGTAAATGATTTGTATCCCCATCATCATTCTCACTTATTAATATCTCTATACGACTGTTTGCTGTAAATATATTCACAAAATCTAAATATATTTCTGTTAAGATGTACTTTAAATTATTATCATATTCATCTTTATTATTTAACAGCAACTTTATAGGAAGTGTTATTTCTTCTATTGTTAGCTGATTTATTACATTATTGTTGCTCCTGATGTAGTTACTTAGCGAATACAGATATATGTTCAAATTCACATACAAACTATGCAAATACTCTTCGAGTTCATTGCCATTGTTTAGTCCCCTATTTGAAAACTTTATTGAGCTAAGTCTTATTAAATGTTTTATTTGATATTTAATCAACGATATGTTATTTACGATCAATCCTTTTATTATTGGAGAAACTGAAAAATTAATGTATGTCGCTTCTGTAGACACTTGATATTTGCTATACTCTGTTATTCTGTCGTATATCCATTTATAAAACGACTCCTCTACGTTTTTGTGAGTATTGTAATCTTTAATATTGTTTTTTTCTCTCAAAAGCAACTCCAATGACTTTGAAAATATCTCTATTTTTCCAAATTTTGTTGTGTGCCACAGAAGCCATTCCCTTTTTCTTATTTTTGTGTTAACCAAGTTAAATAACATCTTTTGCACTATTACCTTGTAATTCGAATTTGCTTCAAAACTGTAATTCTCATTCATTTCGTTCAATAGTATGTACGAGTAGTATAATAATATTCTAGTTGGTATATTTCTGCAGGTTCTAAGTGAGATATTTGGTTCTAAATTTATCTCACTGGCTTCTTCTCCTTCATTTATATTACTCAAAACGAATGAATACACGTGTCTCGGGTAATATTTATAACAAAAAAATAACAAAGAAATTACTAAACATATAGTATCATTTGAAACAGAGTCTTCCAACAGAAGTGATTGTTTTATCTTGCTATTGGATATATGTTTTATTCTATTGTTTATCTCGTTCTCGTCTAGTATTGGATTGAGTAGCTGTTTTGCTATATATGTTATCCATTTATAGAGAACATTTTCACTTATATCGCAACAATTTTTATCAAACTTTTTGCGAGTGTCGTCTTTTGAAACTGATTTATCATTAAAATCCCCATTATAGGACACTTTCAACTTCAATCCCCTCTTTTTTTTGATTTCTATTGCCTGACCACTATCAATTTTGTTTAATTCATTAATCTCGCTTTGACTCTTCAACCACTTAAACACCAATTTAGCCCCTATTTTGTTGTAAATAAACATCTCTATTTTCTTTTTTGATTCAGCAAATATATTGTGTGTGTTTTTATCATTATCGTTATCCAATTGAGTTTTTATTCTCCTATCTATAACTAGTATTAACGAGAATATGTCGTTTTTATTCATGTTAGAATGCTCGCATTCCTTATTATCAATTTCACTATTAGAATTAGTATTCCCAAATTCGTCATTAGCTTCAATCAAGCTTGCATTATTGGTGTTTATTATGTTCTCTATTATGTTCAACTGACACAAACTTAATAAACCATACTCTCTTATACTCAACTCACTAGAATATAATTCAAATAGTAAATTAGTTGACTCCATTAACTTAGTTATATTAACGCCTTTAACGTTATTAAGCTTCTGCATCGTTAATATTATATATGAAAAATATTCTAAAAGCAATTCCCTATTATATATTGTGCCGTTCAACTTCCATAATTCTTTTATTCTTATACTAGTCATCTTTTTATAGTTTTGTGTATTTAGAATGTTTTCTAATTTTGTCTTTAAACATATACACAACTCGTTTATTAGTGATATTATACTATTACATATCATAATTTGTATGTTTTTTTCATTATTGTTAGATGCTGCTATATCGTTGTCATTATTTCTGTATATGGCATTTGAGCTGCATCCACCTGATAGAGTGTATTCGTCCTGATTCCCGTTTCTGACGCTCTTTTTTGAAATCAATACCAACGCTTTTTCCAGTGGTTCGTCCGTGTTTATAGTTTGCATTATCATATCCATATTTGAAGAACCAAATAATGGTATTGGAGGGCAGCTACTCTCGCCAATTTCCTTTTCAATTATTATATATTCCATAAACCAACATAATGCGTATATTTGTCTCGGACAAGATTGCATTGCTATACTATCTGATATATTATGTATTAAATTTATTATTTTTAGAATTACACTCTCTATTATATTTTTGTTATTGACCAAATACTTGTATTTCTCGTCGTAAAGAGTGCTATTATTTTCATTTCTTATAAAGACATATCTGTGCAAATAATCGTCGAGCAGTTCAAGCAATATATCTGTTAAATACTTTCCGTGTTTGATTGTAAACATCATGTGAATACAACACTCATCAACTAAGCTTCTATTATTTTCACATCGGATCTCACTGCTATTTCGTATTGCTATCTCTTCAGGCTCGTTATCTAAATAATCCAAGTTTAACGAATCGTCATTGTCATTTCTTATTCTTTTAAATGTAACTCTTTTGGATTTTATGTTCATCAATTTTATGTTGCGTATTAACTGATCATCCATTTTTGTAAGATTCGCAGTACTCTTATTTCTATAGATATCCCTATTTCTGCCTTGAACATTCTCATTAAACGAGTAATTATACTCATTCGACTCGTCTACAATATCATTACAAGAAGTTTCTTCTTGATTGGCTTTTAAAGTTGAAACGCTTGTTGATATCTTACAATCACTATTTGTAAATACCTGAAGTATACAATCCAATACCAAGTTGTCGATTTCTATGTCTATACTGTTTTTCAGCAATTCTATTATCCACTCCGTTATCTTTTGCATGATATCAAACATTCCGTTGTCTAAAATCCAACTTGAATTGATACTACAACCTGAGTGGTTTATTTTGTTTATGACAAAATCTTCCTTCTTATATAACAAAAAATTCTTTAAAAACTTTATTATATTCCTCATCAACTTGTAGTTACTATCTTCGTTGTGTTTTATTATCAATACATTATAGTTTGCGTCATATCCTCTTATTTCCTGGTTTTTTAAAACTCCAATATTGATGTTTCTGGTGTCATTTGACTCGTAACCCATCAAATTGTTGTTTTTCTCGTTCCCTTCATCCAAAAAATCTATTTTGACACTTTTATTAACATTAACATTATATAACTTGTCCATTTGAAAATTCTTATTCTCAGTTATAAATTCATCACTACATACTACGCCTTTACTATCTTCAATCTGATTAGGCTCAGTTCCGAATCTCAGATATTTACTCGATTTTGAAAACTGTGTAGTTGCTTTATTTATACCGTTTAAAATATTTAGTTTTAGTTTGTTTTGCCTGGTCTTGTCATCCTCTAATACTAAATAACCGAAGTAATTCCCGTCTAACAATGATATATAAATGTAGAACTCTAAAATGTATCTAAATAATTGAAGCTCCTCAGAATATTGATCGAATATTGCAGAAAATACTAGTCCTTTATCCATTATTAACTCTTTTATTGCCTTCTCTGGCTTGTATTCAATTATTCTTACAAATAGTGGAAACAAGTACTTTGTTGACTCTTTGTCCAATTTATAGATTATGTTACCAAACTTTTTCAATTTTTCGTTGTTATCTACAAGTTCCTCCAACATTACATTTGAATAAACTGACAAGTTATCATCGAATATAAAAAATAACAGCTTCAATATTGGTTTTATCTTTACGTTACTTTCATTCACCTAAGTGTTTAAAAAACTATCACACACACATCTAATTTTAAATTTGGAGGAACTTACTCTGTTTACTATTATACCAGTAAAGTTTTGACATAATAACAGTCTTTGATTATTTTCAGCAATTGAAAAGTGTTTATTCAACAATGTTATGCACAAATTAATTATATTATTTACGAGTATTTCATTCTATTAACATAAAAAAAGCAATTAGTTTATTTAAACGAATCATTTTTATTATTATTCAAATTGTTAATTTCATTGTTATTTATATTCACATGCAATAATCTTTTTTTGTTTACATTGTGTTCCACGTAAATACATGCAAATATAAATGCAGTATATTTTTTTTTAACTAAAACTTACTATAGTCTTATTTAGCTCATTTATTATGAACATTCCATCTTCTTTGAGAAATTCTCCTATTATGTACTTAATCACTCCCTTGCTTCTCTCACATTTAATTAACTTGAAAAATGATTTTGTTATTGATTTTAAATGCTTATTTTATCAACCTACCAATATCAGATCCTCACACATTTGAGACAAGTAAATTGAAGATTTAATATTACTTGCAAATACATCTTTTATACACTATAATTTACTTTAATTAGCTGCTTATTTTATGAAAACTGTTATTGACTCACCTTTATACACAATTTTTTCCCATTTCTATCTGAAATTGTCTGAAAATTTTTGTGAAATAAATGATTGTCATCACGCTTCCATAACGATACTGGGATTATATTACTGGAAAATGTCTCTCTATTAACTTTGTCAAAGCTATTATAGTACATCATTAATATATTTGTATGGATATTAACTATTTAAATATCTGGTGCTTTTCAGTTTATTTTTATTAAAAATTTCTGTTTAATATTTACATCCACGCTAATAATTTTTCATACAAAAATTCGAGCATACTAAAATAATTTTCGAAAATCTAATAATTAAAAAGGCAGTCCAAACTAATTTATAAAATAGTTGTGCAAGCAATAAAACTATTGATTATTAAAATTTTATAGCATCACAATAATCATATCATTTTGGTCTCTAACTCATATTTTTTAGTTGATATTCCCTGAAAAACTATTTAATTGTTAATTTAAGCAATAAATAGACATATTAAAATGTGACTTACATTTTCATAAACTCTTTTTCTGTTAAAAATGTCATCCTAGATGCATCCGGAATATCTGATATACTCAACAATTCTTGAAAACCCTCCTCCTATAAATAAAGAATACATTTTCAGTGAATTAATGTTATCTATAACCAAAAGCGTTTATTCTTTCAATATGAACTTACAGTTAATTTCTCACCAACATTACATAATATATGCTTTAAATCACTAACTAATACCTGTCCGTTTCCAAATCTGTCTAGTACGTTAAACGCTGTCCTTAGCTCCTCTTTGTCTGGCTTTAACATAACTTTGTGTGAAATTAAATCTAAATAAGTTTGAAAATCAACTTCCTTAGATCCAATGTCTAAATTTCATTACATTTTAAAAATCTATAAACTATTTATTATTTTATAAACTTACTGTGGCATATTTTCTCAACTTCATCAAGTGACCAAATCTGGCCAGTTGCTCTTAATAACACTAAGAGACACTCTTTTGAGACTAAACCATCGCCATTTCTGTCTTGCCAGTCAAAACACTCCTTTAATTCTAATGCCTGTTGATCAAACACATATTCAATAATCATTTATTGGAATTGATTTATAAAAGGAAAAACAAAGTTATGATACTCAGCAGTATTCTCAAAACAAATAAAACTGGGGAATTTAACGCAATATTTTATTTGTTTTTTAAATTATTCATTTAACTCGATCACATATTCATTCCCCTCAAGCTATTTATTTAAAAATGAAAGATAAACTTACAAATTCAGGAGTTATATTTCTTGGTAGTTTTATTTTCTTCTTTATTACTGTTGACATTATTTGATAAATCTATTTATGTTTATACATCTAACTTTGATCTAACTGATTCACAGCTTAAAAGGCTTCAGAAATATTTGTTTCAACCACATTCAATTTTAGGAAGGCGGGAACATGTTGTGATAACATAAATGCACGCATGCATGCAGTACTAACCTAAAGTTAGAGACATTTAACAAGAAAAATTTAAAGTCAAATAATTGTATAAAACAAAACATAGAAATAAAAAAGAAAAATCTATATTTGTAGTTTAATTTTGAAGTTTTTATAGTTTTAACTGCTAATTATTGAAATTTAAACCTGTTCTTAGCGAAACTGTAGGTTTCTTTTTTCGATTGCTTTGTTTCCCTAAAATGGTATAGCCATTAGCCTTAAATCCACTTTTTTCAACATTTTTATTGATATTATTTAAAGTTATGTTGTCAACATTAGCAGCAATATCGTTGATATTATTGGCATTCTTTCCAACCATTATATTTTTATTGTAGTCTATTCCATTACAAGATATCAATTTACTTGATTTTCTCACTTCACTGCTGTAAGTTTTATTGTCTAGCAAATAACCATCCATTACGTAGCTGCTGGGATTTTTTATACTTATATTATCATTACTGGTATTATTTACTATACAAACTGTTTCCTTATTTGTGTTACTGGCAGTTTTGTACTCAAAACTGGTATTTTTGGTCAGAGAATTGTCCTCCATAGATAATTTATTATTATTAACTTCGAAGGTATCATCTATTTCCTGAAAAGCTGTTGATTCATTATCTTCAATAAATGGTGCATTAACAATAGTTTTAATTTCATTACTACTTATATTATTATCTTCAGTATCTATAATAACGTTAATATTATCATTCTTGTTATTGTTGCTGTCAATACTTCCATCTCGTTTCTTAAGTTCAATACTGACACTATCTGAGGCATTTAAGTCTAAATTATCTGTAATAACTTCATTATTATAATTATTATTTATAGAAAGCGAAAACTCTTTCAAAAGTATATTATTTGTATCAGGCAATTTTTCACACTGTAATCTTAATATTTCATCAGTAAAACATGCCAATGAATGTTTTGAAATATAGTCAAATTTATCATCCTTGAATAAATTCATGATACCTATTAAATTTCTGTATCTATCAAATATCAAGTTCTTAAAACGCAAGTATATCTTTATAATACTAGTTATATTTTGTTGTGTATCAAATTTCATTTGAAATCCTCTAAAGTAAATTCTGTTCATGTTTCCTCTTAATTTATCTAATAATGTTCCAATTAATATAGTCTGCGATTCAATTAACAACTTTGAAGACGTAGATAAATCAAATGAAAGTAATCTTTTATCTATTTCCGTATCGCTATTATGTTCATTTCCAATATTATAATAGCCATTAAAATAATCAATAGACTCATTTAACATGTAAATCTCAACTGAGGGCAATCTAACAGATATTCTAACGTGTATTTTGTTTAATAAAGAATCGATCTTATTCCATTCTGCCCTGTTAAATTTATCAATTACATTTGATTTATTTAAGTATAAATTAAATGGATGACAAAGCAATAACTCAAAATTATTTTTTACCTTCGTATCTATATTTGTATTTAAATAAATATTATCACTTATAATGTAACGTATTTTATCTGATACAGGAAATGATCCAAAACCTTTATATTGACTCCATGTCGTTAATAAGTAAACCTGCAATAATTTCATTATTTCCGCTCTTATGTTGTCTAGTAATTGCTCATTTAATATAAGTATTAAAGACGTTAGATTGAAATCTAATTTTAAATAGAAAGGTATCTTAAATACAAAATTTGAATATGTTTCATTTGGTTTCGATATGCTGTTGTCACTTTTATCCTCTTTTGATTTATACTTTTCTTTTACAGCAGAGTTGTTCGGAGGAAGCAATACCAAACTGAAGTAATTCCACTTTTTCAAGTATTTATTCATATTGCTACTGTTATAGACATTCATTGAGTTATCAATGCTATTATTCTCAATAGTCCTTGATGTTATATTAGTTTCAAATCTAACGCTTTTCTCTGTATTCATTGATTTATCACTATTTAAGGCTAGATTAGCATCATCTATGTGATGAATTATTGTTGGTGAACTCTCACTCATTACTTCTATACTTTCCATATTAGTGCTGCTGTAATTACTGCTACTTGTGTTCCCTCTAACTGGTGTTTCAGATACTTTCTCGCCAATAACTTTGTTATTGTTATTTTCAATTCTCGGATCACAAATGGAAAAAATAACTATTTGATCATCTTTTATCATCTTTTTGCCAACTGTTTTATCTAATTTTATGCTTGAAATGAATTCACCAATTAAATTACTATCATTGTAGTTCCACACAACCACTTCTAATTTTTTAAAACAACAACTTATTCTTAAACTGGTGCATGTGTTCATATTAAAACCAAGATTTGAGATCACTAAACCAAATAATTTTCTTGGGATATATGATATTGTAGATGTGCATTCGTTGCTTTTGTTTACCAAATTAGTACATAATTTTAGATTCTTTTTATTGTCTTTGTTGCTTTTAACTAAATGACATATATTAATTTCAAATCTTGGAATGCAAACTCTGACTATTCTATTTGATAAAAGTTTTGGTAAACTAATTCCAGGTCCTGCTATATCACTTAGCCATTCAGGAATATTTTTATTTTCATTGTAAACATTTGGTAAATTCTTTTCGTATTTAAAGTTTAAATTATTACTGTTATTGCCACTATCTTTTTCTTTTTCCTCCTTCTTTTCATCCTCATTCAAATTCTCATCACTTACTACTTCATCATTATTGTATTTACTAATATTGATGGCATCAATATTAAAATTATTGGTAATACCGTTATTGGTGTCATAGCTGATATTAATATGATTAGAATTGTCCTTTTCCGGTAAATAAGTTTGCTGGTTTTTAGGTCTCGCCATAGTTACCATATTATTGCTATTATTTCCAAGAGAAATGTCAAAGTTATCAATCTGGCTGAGGATTCCATTGCTTTTATTACCGTCATGATATGAAATCAAATTTAATAAATTTAGAGAATCGCCCAACAGAGAAGCACTAAATAATTTATCCATTTGTTGAAAATTTAAATAGTAACTCAAAAATATTAATTTTTTTATTTCTATGGTCTCAGTGATTGAAAGTGGGAAAGCTTCCAAGTATTCATCATAAAATTTACCCCACAAATGCAATCTTAATCTAATTGAGTGCCAGTCTTTTTTGTTCATCTTACTTTTATTTTCATTAATACATGAACCAAAAAAGTCGGTTAATGTGTCATAACTCAAGTCTACATTATCCATTCTTGAAAATATTATATATGGATGATTTATTTCTATTTTTTCACTTAATAATTTAGCATTGATATTAATATCGCCATTAATTTTTTGATTAAAAACATTAGTGTTTATCGGAATGACATCCTTATTTTTCACGCTTAAGCTATTAATAATATACTTTTTTACATCTTCGTATGACTTTCTTAATTTATTTATTAAATCCCACATATTAGACTCAGGTTGACAATGCAATCCGTATGCCAATAGTGTTAAACAATCATTCGACTTTGATGTGTTCTTTTTCTTTGTATAGTTCACATTATTCTGAAGTAATTCAAATTCTAAATTGTATTCTCTTTCAGCTAATATGTGCCACTGAGTTATAGTCCAATACGTATGGTGTTGCAAAACACCTAGAATAAATTTAACATCATCGCTTTTTTTTGATATTTTTCTTAAGAAATCTACACTGTATTCCCAATATCTACTTAAATTCAACTTTTTACCACCAATTAAATGTGACATTTCTGATTCTATTTGAATTAGATTGCTTCCCCCAGAAACAATACCTATAGAACTGTTTTTATTAGAATTTAAATTCAAATTATGACTATTAATATTAATATCGTCAAATAATATGGATGAATCAGTAACACCTGTATTATTTGTTTTTATGTTTAGAGCACCATTCTTGCTTTTCATCCATGGTCTTTTCAATGTATTTAGACTACCTGAATCATTGTGTGCGTTTGTTCCAGTAATCATATATTCAAGCCATTTCCACTTTTTTATTATCTTTATATATTTTTTTCTCTCAATTCTATAGTCTATTTCGTCTTTTAAATTGCTTGTGTGTTTGCTATCCTTATTTAACATATTTTTGTAATATTTCAGACTAAATATCCACCATTCTCTGCATGCCTTTCTCACCTCAATTTTGTTATCACCACTTCCAGGTCTTTCTACTGGTCTAAACCTTCTTATCTGTGTCCAAAATTGAAATTGATTGTATAATGTGATTAATCTAACTAGTCCATGTACCATTTGTGGATATATATTTATCTCAAATCCACTGTGTACGTTTATATTTATCAAAGTTGCTATATTAGGTCCTATTGAAAAATCGCCTACATTTGTCCCGTCGGAATACTCTAAACACGTATTTTTATCTTCTAAATTACTTCTAAATGAAGATGACATAGGGCTTGATGGTAACAAAACACCTCCACCGTCAAATCCAGTATTCGTTGTCTTATCCTTTTCACAAGCACTTCTGTTATTCAAAAGTGGATTAACAAATCCAAATTGGGCAGACATACTCATATTTGAAATAATACGTGTATGGTATTTCAAATTAGAATCAACCAAATTTTGCATATCGTCTATTGTTATTGCTGAGAAAACCCCAAACTTATCGTTTGATAGCTCAGTCTGTTCTAATAATGATATCGGGATAAATGGAGCAGATTCATCATCCCAATATGCACATAAACCTTTTACTTTAACACCAAATATTCCTCTTGCGTCAAAATCGACGTTAGTTATTGCTAATGGATGACTCTGTATCTTAATTTCAGCTTCTGTTTCCTTAGATACAAATTTAACATTTTCATCTCTTTCAGTTGGCCATTCTATATCCCAACAACTTCTAGCTGGATTTATTGTTAGGGAATTTATGTGTATTCCTGCTGACATCGGGTGTGATGCATCTAACACATCATCTTCGTATCTTATATATATATTCCTTACACTTAATGATAAATCTGGAACATACCTAAATAGCCATCTCAACAATGAATTCAAGCCTTCTTTATTCGATGTCTTCACATTCGGAGAGATATCTACTGGCATTTCCTCTTTATTTGATCCAATATTATTGCAGGCACCATAATTGTTGTTCTTAATTGTTATTATACTCTTGAATAATTCCAGCAATCCAAATACATTGTCCATTGTATTTTTAATTACCTCCTCATACGATTTATTTGATATGTTTGGTCCTATTATCAATACCACTCCGTCAACCTCCATTACCAGTTTTGAATGTGCCAATAGTACCTGAATATTTGCTCTTCTTATATGTCCATATTTTAACCTAAACGGAATATCCAAAGAATACCATTCATTTGAAAGTGCTTTTGTGTTGAACATCACATCTTTTAAATTGACTTGATCTAAAAAACCACTCAGCCATATGCTTTCAGGCAAATTAATAAAATAATCGAGTAAATTTTCATTTATTCTCCTTAGTACACTCTCCACCAACATTTGAGTTGAACCGACTACTAATTCTCTCAAAGACATTGTTTATTCCACATATCAAGTCTTATTTATATTTTAAAGCGTATCTTGTAAATTTATGTTTATATTAATTAAACTATAATGAAAAAATTATTAAATTAAACCTGACTAATTAATTCGTATAATCGTTGTTATTGTCACTATCAGTTATTAAATACAATAACATACGTACAAATAAAATCATTTAAAGCCCATTTATATTACTCGTATTTTATCCTTATTTATCTACATAACTCGCCACAAACATACATCAATATATATACACATAATATCACATATAAACATGCATATGTATGCTCTTTCTCTGTTTTTTTTTGCTAGCCTTTCTATAACTTCTTAAGAAAAATTAAAACTAATATTTGTGTGGTTTTGGCGCCATTACTTTTACATTTTATATGAATTTGTAACCAGTCGAGGGGAAAAAGAAGATGAGAATTAAAAGGTGAATTAATTAAGGCTCATATCGTTTTCAAATAAATAAATATAAAAGATATAGAAGGTGACATTAAAATACCTAGTTTCACTGTTTTCAAATAACTTTATGTTTTAAAGACTCCTTTTAAAAATTCTACTTTGCGCACTAATTCCACATGCAAATATATCTTCAAAAAAATGGTTTTCACAATGTGTTCCTTCTTTTTTAAATATTAATGTGATTGAAATTGGATTTTTTGTAGTAATGTTAGTAGTGATAGCTTGTGTTATCACTACAATAATATAAATATTCTGCAATTTGTGTATTATAAAAATGGCGTTGCTATATCTAGTTGCTATTTTTTAATTTGTATGTGTGCATCAATTAATAGGCGTATGCCGGTATTAAAGATGTATTTTTATATTAATAAATAAATATATACTGATCAGAACAATAATTTGCCTCAGATTATGTTGTTTTAAATAACAACAGGCCACATTGACACATTTATATTATCTATATAGTGATTGGTGTTATTATTAAATAAATAGTAGTTGTCATTTATGTCACGTTCATCAAAATTTCTGTTATTATTCTCAAATTGTGTTTTTGGATGTAACTGCGTAAAAAGCTTTGGTATCTTAAACGGTCTAAAGATAACAATAACAGAAACAATAATGACAAAATCAAGAAATTGATCTAAAAAGCTGTAAATCCAATCATCATACCCATTAGATTGTAAATTAAATACCCTCCAAAAGAATAGGAGCGTTGGTTTGATAATAAAAAGCGTAAAGATCCATTTAAATATTGAATAAGATTGCCATTTTTTGTACAATATTCCAAGTCTAGGTGATATTGAATTGTCAGATATTGTGTTCTGAATTAATGTTGAATTTATATTTGTGGAGACTATTATACATAAAGATACAATTGCGTTAAATATATACCTCGCTATTTGAAATATCCCGAATAATACTTCAAAAAGTCCAATATAAAATAAAATGA
The DNA here is from genome assembly GCF_009792415.1 of Cryptosporidium ryanae. Lineage (NCBI taxonomy): Eukaryota > Apicomplexa > Conoidasida > Eucoccidiorida > Cryptosporidiidae > Cryptosporidium > Cryptosporidium ryanae. Next base: position 96,573 of record NW_027125532.1, read on the forward strand.
CGAACAAACCGAATATAAGTCTTGTTTCAATAGCTAATAAATTGTCTCTTAATATTTTCCAGCCTAGCGATATTAATAACAAATAAATAATGAATATTGTTTCATGAATTCTTGAGATTGCCCTTGGAATAAACCAGTTAGTAAACTTTATTTGACCATATTGAATAAAAAGTTCCAGATTTTTGTTATCAAAGTACAGACATATTGGTTTTAGTATAAGTAATAGTAGCGAGATCAACTGCAAATTTGTTATCTTTAAATTTCCATCTTGATCATTTATAATCATAACAATGTAGACTACCGTAGTTAAAACATATAATGTGAACATAAATCTAACAATTTGCTTGTCCATCCTTCTTTCAAAGGGCAGATGATTTAGAGGCTCCGGATTATTTACTGTTATGTTTCCCCTTATTAACAACGGCACTCTGTCACCATTAACCACTAACAAGCTATATCTATCTAGATAGGGGACTTTATATTCAAATTGCAGTTTCCCATCTTGAACAGGTATTCTAATCATGCTCCTTATGTAGCTATTCACATTAAAATGAGCAGAATAGTTGTTGGATATTGATATCAAGGTCAAATCTTGCATTGTAGAATGATTTAGAGCTGCAAGCTGTTCACTGTTTAACAATAATAAGAAAACGTTTCTTACTGTTTTTCCAGGGGTGCTGCTTATTTCATTGTTACTCTTTGATTTAATATAAAAGTTTCTCTCAAGAAATATATTTTTATTATGTTTGTTATTGCTCGTCAAATAATTGTTCGCTTTTTTTGAGTAAGAAATTAAACTTACACGATTATTAGTACTTGTTTTTTCAAAATCATTAGAAAGATTCAAATCCGGAATAACCATATCACTTAAAGATTCAAAACATCTTTTTTCAATTGATTTTGTTACTATTTTCGGCATAAAATGATTTATTATACTTCTCCATTGAAGTAAACCATACCTTATAAATTTACTAAAAGTATTGTAGATCTTTAGTTCATTTAACTTTGTGCCATAATACAGAAATTCACTTGAGTTAATTAACTCAATATTTCCAACCAACTTTATTATTTCGTCAGCTCTGAATACCAGTATACACGACACTGGAAAATCTTCAAATCTAATTAGTGGAATTCCAGATAAAAATACACTATTTTTGTTGTTTTTAAAGTAAAAATTATCATTTTTGGTTTTTTTTCCACGCTTGATCCTCTCAAAATTGTATTCTATTTTATTCTTTGTGTCATTTTCTGAATTATTTATTTCTTTTGATATAAATACATTTTCATTATCAATGTAATCCCAGTAATCGAATTTCAAGTCTACTTTTATTGTTGACTCTGGTATCAGTCCGTACGAATATCTAGTTGGATCATTTATGTTTTGTGAAAGTATATTTGGGGATTTAATAAGCCAAATATATGCATTTGTCCCACTTAAAGTTTTAGAATCTATTTTTTCCACTAAACATAAAAGTTCGGAAATGCATAAACATGAAACTACGAGTATAAGCGTCAACAACTTCTTACATTCGCCATAAAACCTTGTGGTTCTCATCTGTCCTATTATTGTATACACCTGCTTTAAACTTAAAGTGGATTAAACTTGATTTGACGGCACAAAAACAGTGCTCACAAACAAATGTGGAATTGAAAACAGAATTCTTCTGTTTTATTTACTTCTCTTCATAAACTTGTACTTTACCAAAATCAAAATCACGATTTTAAATTCTTAATTTTCTGGTGACTGATTTCTTACAAGAACAAAAGTCGCACGTTTAGTCATTATTTTTGTTACGGAATTGCAACATAATCCGATCAAAAGTACTTATCTTTTTGCCTTATAATTCTATCTTTACAATTCAATTAATTACACATTCTTTTCATACCACTGCAGTTATGCACATAATTTTCGAGTATCAGAAATTACCACAAAAAAACATGGCGCCATTTCTGTATATCGGAAGAAATAATTCACCGAGATATCTTAATATAGGCATATGAATTTGAGGTTGTACAAGGGAAATGGGGACAGTGACAAAAGAGGAGTTATTAAACATGGAGGGTAAGAATGTGGAAAATATTACAAAAAATAAAAGTGCATTGTCTACCTTGAGGGACAAGTTATTGGATTTGAGAAATAGAACTCAAGAGGAAAAAGAAATTAGATTAAAGTTAATAGAAAGGGACTTCGAAACAATTAAAGTTCTGTTTGAAGAACATGTCAAACTTACATTTCTTAAGTTGAATATTTCTGTTGAATCTAAACATACAATTAAGAGCGAAAGTACAGAAAAAGTCTATAACAAAGGTGAAAATAGTTTAAATGTGGTATGTGGAGTAAGATCCTGTGGTGATATTGATAATGATGATTCAATTAGAACTAAAGTCGATTATTGCATAACAGAAAATAATTTTGTTTCAGAAAAGGTCTCTTGTAATCATGTTGGAAAGTTGGAAGCTAACACTCAGGTAACAAGTAATAACAATCAAGTGAATTTTAATGGTTTTGATTCATGTTTTAGAATTAACAATAATTTGAAAATAGAGAATAACTGTGCTTTTGAAAAACAGGAAGTCGGTAATAATGAAATCTTGGATGGAAATTGTGTTGTGTATAATTCAACAGTACGTGTAGCGAATGGCATAAACAATGTTACAGGTCCATACTGTAACAATATGGCATACAACTCCATAGGCTCTAGAATAATGCAAGCAAACAACCTAAATGTTCAAGAAACTCAACAGTTATTTATAGATTGTGCGAGAATACCCATTTTTAGCCATAACAGTCAAATCTCAAACATTAACGTAAATCAATACAATCATCCTCAAGGAAATGTGAATTTACAGTTAAACGATATAAACTCAACTAACTTTCAAATACAACAACCTCAATATTACAATCAAAATAATATATCACCACCAATATTAAATCAAAACAATTTCAACATGAATTACAATACGTATAGTCAAAACGACACTAACAACAATATAAACAAAGATTATAATCAATAAAATATTTAAAAAAAATTATAATTAAATTAGTGTTACTCCAACCTTAACAACTATTTAATGCTAAATAAGTTGTTATGCATTATAATTATAACAAATATTCTTCCATTTCATCGGCGTCTACGTAAGTTATGGTGTTTAATATACCATCTTTTTTTCTACCTCCAACTTTTTGTTTTTTAAATTTATTTAATCTTAAATCTGCGAGGCCACTGTCGACTTCAGAATATTCATATTCTGGAATATCTTCCATATTAACCTCGTTCAATATGTCTATATCATCTTCGTCGTCCATATAATCTTTTTCATCTACAAAATATTCATCATCCATAAAGTCACCGTCATCTCCATCTATGAGGTCTTCTTCGTCTTTATTAATGTTAGAAAAATCATCTATTAGAGAATCAATCATAACTTCACCGTTACCGACTTCTTTATATCTCCTACCTTTAATCATTTTTCCAGTGGTTTCATCATAGTCAATTTCGAAATTGTCTTCATAATTCTCACTATCTACCTTAGAAAGGCTAAGTTTATTGTATTTACTCACTGACTTAACAAACCCATCTTCAAAATACAATTTGTAAAAATTAAGGTATTCTGGAATGTATGAATTACTCCATTTGTTAAATGAATTTATCCTTGAGTTATTTGCAGTTAAATTCACAGTCTCCCTTCCAGTATTATTGTCAAAACATTTAAGAAGTATGAGGTTCAGATCTACTATGTTATAACTTAATATTTGCAAGAATAGTGGTGAGGAAGATAATTCAAATAACTTGTCTATTGTGTTATTTTTGTCACTACCGATATTAATCTCAAAACTTAGTTTAAACTTGTTGACAAATCCCCTAATACTATTCAGAAGATTGTTCTTATCTTCACTAGAAAGTGTACTTTCCTCCTTGTGTATTATTTTTTCATTACATAATATTAAACACTTGTAGGCTATTTCAACTAATAGTGGATGATAGAATGACCTTATCATTTCCAGTTCCCAAAAGTGTATATTCTCACTGTTTGAGTAATTAGGATCCCTTTTAAGTGGGTCATATTTCACATTTACGCTACTTTTTGTATTGCCGTTATAATTTGTATACGATTTTTTGCCATCTTTTTCTATATAAATGACCTTCTTGTCGTCTTTTTCGTCCTCAGAAATGTCTACGAAACGCTCATCCCCAAATTCTTCTGCAATATTTGAATCGTTTCTAATAATCAAGTCTTTTAAAGTGTTGGAGATAATTATGAGATTGCTTTCTGCTGCTTTTCCATCTTCACTTACATTTACGCCGTTGTTACTTATATCCAACATTTTTAAAGAGTCATCATTAATATAATTAATTAATTTCTTTCTTCCGGTTAGTTTTCTCTTCTTGCCACGCAATGCCTCCTTTTTGCTATTTTTCCTATTAATATCATCACCATTAGTAATTAGATTGATGACAATAATAAGAAAAGACAACAACATAGATACATCATAGTTATGTATAGAAATTTGAATTGCTCTCTTTAAAATTGAAATTACCGTCTTATAACTTATTTCATCGTCATTTATAATTTTCCATGTAAGATACACCAATAACTTCTTATTTTTCGAATTATATATTGGTCTGTAAAGTAACTGAGAATAAAACAATCTGTAGTACCTTTCGGACAATATATTAAGTATTTTTGAAATTCTATACAATACATTTAATATAACGATTCTGATTGACCCACACTCAATATTATGACAAAGAAAATACAACTTTGGTATATATTGCGTTTCGAAGTCTTCCAGCAACTTATTAGATGATTTATTATTTATTAGTTTTATTTGCGTTTCTGCATATGGAAGTGATCTGTTAATACAATTCAAGGTTACCCTTAAAAGTCTGTATAATGATTCATTAATGGTAATCATCTTTTCATTTTTCTTGGTCCTTGAATCAACTATAACCTTCAAGGATGATAAACATAAATTTAGAATTCTTATTGGCGGAGGCAACTTGGATATCATGAATGGCAGTGAATAAAAATTATAATTTCTATTAAGCTTTATTTCTGAAATAAAGAGCATTAAACGATAAACCTGACGGTAAACAACAGATGAATTATTCTTATCATTTTTATTGTTTTCTTTTGAACTTTTTCTATTCTTTTTCTTTACATTGCTTGAAACCAGTATATTATGAAATGATTCCAAATTTTTAGATAAGTGATCAGATAAAATATCTATAACAATGTAAAGTATATCATTCTTCTTTTTAATTATTTCCCCCAAAAGATATGTAGAATGAGACGCCACTTTATCTTCCCTATCGCCAAATTTATGAACTAAAGCATTAATCAAAGAATACCTTTGTTCAGTAATATTTAAACACAAGTGAAAAACTATTGTTATCATCTTTTTCTTTATTGTCCATAAAGTGTCATCCATCATTTTAATCAAAACGTTAGTAAGAACCAAATACCATTCCTTTAAGTAGTTCTCAAAGTATATCTGGAGTAATTCAAACATTGAAATGGTAATTGTATTCTCAGCATTTTCATTTTTACTATTAAAAAATAGGGGCTCCAACTTTTTATTGCTATATATAGTGAACAGCTCCTTGTCCCTCGGAAACACGCTGTTATTTAGCACTATGCTCAATATTACATCCATCATTTTTATGTAACTTGTTTTATTACTTGCATTTAATATCATATTTTTAAGTGTATCTAACTCTTTAATGTGCAACAACGGATTGTTTTGTATTAATATAGAACAAGACTCCACTTTGTCCTTAAGAGTACTTTTGTTGTCTAACGCCATGTTCCTCAACCACTCTGTTTCTTTGTCTGAAGTTAACTTTTTAAACGTTAACTCTCTTGTATAATTTATTATCTCTTTTCCAAGCTTAACTATGTCACTGTGAATATTCTCATTCAACGTTACGTAGTTAACACTCTTTGATGTCGAGGAATTTCTGACCTTTATCACCAATTTATTGAACTTGTTCATTTTTTCGCTCCCTTGTATCCAATTGCATTCATTGTATTCTTTTAGCCAAGCATTTTTAATAAGTTTCATTAATTCCTTCGCATTTCTTATATTTTCGTTCACAATCAACACCTTAAATTTATCGTTGTCTGTCATAGAAAACTTTTCATTATTCTCTTTGTTATTATAATTCCTCTTTCCTACACTTTTTGATGAGTTTAATTTGCCACTCTTTTTAGTCTCAAGTGACATGTTTTCATTATCCTAAGAATACAAATACTCTCTAGTAGCGATTATAACGCTTGTATTTCCAGATAGGTTACTTTTTAGTCTAAAAAAAATCAACAGTTTTTGACACTAAAATGTCAATTATTACTACCACCAGTACTTGCTTTTTATTTGCCATCCACTATACATATATTTATTATTATGAATATCAAATACCCTTTGTGGCGCCATCGTGTGGCGCCATCACAAAATATATTAATACTTGAAGTATTTGTGGTAGGAATAAATCAAACAGAAAAGAACAAAGAAAACAAGTGTTCATAATAGGCTTTATTAATCTTTTCATCTAGGTCTATTGTATTTATTATTGTGAATATTAAACACTTGGATATAGGGAGAGACGAATTGCAGCGCTTCTAGCAGTGGAATTTTGCTATTTACTCTTCGTCTAATAGAAACTCATTTATTTACGCATTTAAAAGGGAGTGTGCATATGCAATATTAAACTAAGAGAATGAGAAATTAATAATGAAAACTGCATAAATCCGATTTTTTTATGAAAGCAAGAAGTACATATTAATGTAGAGCTTAAAAGAAACTCGGAAAAATATTGGTACAAGATAAATAGGAGTAAATGCATAAGAATGATTAAAAAAGTTGTGCTCACACTATTTGATTTTGTGAAAGCATTTTTTTTATCTTTCAGAAACTTTGTTGTTCCGTGTAAGTTTGTGTTACGGGAGAAGTGAGTAAAATTACATTGCTTGAGGTTTTTTCTTAAACACTATTTCCTTTCTTTCTAAACACACTTCGACTTAATACATTGAATAATCTCAAGTTTAATTGTGTTTGCTTCTTTTCTTATTTAATTTTAAATTAACTGTTTATTTTATATTTGGAAGACGGGTCCTTCGGAAAGTCTGAAGAAGCAAGAAAAGCAGAAAATTTTGCATTCTTAGTAAAGCTATTAATATGGATGCCTCTCTATTTAATTCTTGGTTTATTAATATACATATTTGCACAAACGGGATGGTTTGTTTCAATGTTGGCATCCACAGGAATACAACCTTATTTCGAGGCTCCGTCAATAGTATTGTGCCCATTGTCTCCTGAAGAAAATAGTTTCAACTACGATAATAACAATATAGAATCAAATGATAGTAACTTGGAAACCGATTCTGTTGGTGACTTAGGCCACTTTTTAGGTAATGATTCCCAATATTTTATTGCGTTACGCAGTCAAGGAGTGCTTGGGTATAGAAAGATTCCTGCTAGACATTGTGGTAATGCCTGTCTTTGTTTTGATACAAATATAGGTGATTTCACAACACTAAATAACCAAGAACTAGCTAAACATCCTATAGAGGGTTCATATATAATGAAAACGAGTAGAGTGAAAAGTGGGAATCAAAGTATAGACGAACTAAGTTTATCAGGAAGAGCTGATATAGATTACCTAGAGCTCTGGATATTTCACAAGCATTTAAATCCAAAAAGAAACATTGTTAAAGTGGGTTTATACGGGAGCAACTTATCAGAATCCCATACATATTTTCCGAAAAAAGTAACATGGCACATTATGAAATTAGGAGATGTTACGCTATTTTTACTTAGATTAATTAGAATACGTCTAGAAGAATTTAGTTTATACCAAATAATGAATATAATATTATTCATTATCCCTAAAAGGTTTAAAAAACAAGAAGAAAGTTATTATATGTACAATATTCATTCTGGTCACTTTTTAAATAATGTTAACAACATGAATATAATACATGCTATTGAACAAATTAAACTTTCAACAAAAGAAAACATTGATTTCAATGATTCAGATCCTGTAACTGTTCTGCACTTGGAGGCATCGAGTAAATTTATTAAGGAAGTTTACAAAATTGGTCAATCTATGTCTATAGCTGCTTTTATTGGTTGTTTAGTTATATTGATTCTTCTTGTAAATAACGTTGGTGTATTTTACTTATGTTTTAAAAGAAGAAGTGTTATTGACGAGGAAACAAAACAAGAAATAAAGCCAAAATTAAGCGTTTCTGGTCCCGTTAAGGCAATTTCTTGTTACCTTTTGTCAGAAAACCACACTGACGAGTGCGGTAATTCGAATATGGTAAAAAGCAGCAACAAAAGACTTAAAAAAAAATGTTAATGATATGTATAATTTCATTTTTTCTCATTCATGTTTAAAGTCTTAACTTATTAATCCTTTCATTTAAAATAGAAAAATGTATTTTACCAAAAATAGTCTAGAAGCAAAGGTAGTAGTAAATAATTAATTATTACCTAAATCCAAAAGACAAATGAGAACTAGAATTTTACGGTGTTAATTCATATTTTTATCTAATAATTAAAATGTAACTTATTTTAACTACATACTTTTGTATATTATATTGTTTACAAGAATTAACAATACCTTTTGTTCTGTATATAATATTAGTAATCATGATCGGAAAAATTGATTTATGGTCCTTGTTTTCAAAGTTGTATTAGTTGATAATATTTAATCGCCCAATGCTGCAAATCTATTCCTTGTTTCGATTCCATTTTTCATGACCTCTTTTTGTCCAGATTTACTGTTTTTATTTCCAGAAATTGGTCCTTTCCCATTTTCTGGACTATTTCCACTAGAAGCCCCCCCTTTTGAGGATGAATTAAAGTGCTTTCCGCCATGATAATTTCTTCCTTTTCTTGAGTCTCCAGATTCTACATTACGTGAAGATTGGTCCTCCTTTGAAATGCTTGTATTAGAAATTCCACCGCCACTTCTACCTCCTCCCTTTTGGCCCTTCAATTGTGCTCCTCCACTTTCAGATGAGCCTTTTCCTAACTTACTTTTATCTTTACTTGTATTGGAATCATGTTTTTTAGTAGAGTTAGAGGGTCCAGGTCCACCACCTGAATTTTTTCCATTTACTTTTGAGACACTTGCGAAATTGTTATCATTAATGTCTGCATTTCCCGAGTTGTTATTGGTTGCATTATTTCCTAAATTGCTGCTTCCCTTCCCTCCAAAGTCACTGCCTCTTACACTTTCATTACCCCCTTTTAAGTCACTAACTCCAGAATTATTGCCACTGTTGTTATTCTGACTGTGGCAGTTACTGTTACTGTTGTGGTTATGATTCGCATTGTTGTTATTTCCTTTTCCTCCTTTTCCAGTTATAGGAGTTACATTGGGACCACCTTTCCCTAACTCTGTATGTAAATTACTGTTTGATCCTTCATTGTCTTTGGGACGAGAAGACTTTGAATTGGGTGATTTAGTGGCAGATTTGTTGTCTTCGTTATTTGAAGAAGATAAAAGCTTTCCTCCTGTGGATGAATTTGAGGAAGTAGATAATGATGTAGTCGTATTAGAATTATTGTTGTTATTCACTCTTCTAACAATAGAAAAGTCTGGCGATAAATCTCTATTAGAGTAACCAAATGATTTAGAATTGTTTCCTCCCCTTGTGAAGTTCAAATTAGCATTATTATGAGATCCTTTATTGTTACTTCCACTTCTAAAGTTTGATGACCTGTCATCCAACTTCACACCCTTTGAATGAGGGATGTGGTTAATGCGAATATTTCTAGATCCAATGCAGGACCCATCTAATTCACAAATTGTATTTGAAAAATCGGAAAAATTGCTAAATTCAATAGTAGCTACTCCTTCATTAATTCCATTTCTCATTGGAAGTTTAATTTTAATGTTTGTTATACCATTCTTTCTAAAGAACTCTTGTATTTCTTTTAGTTGCAAGTTGTAATCTAAGTTAGATACCTTAACCACATATGGCGGATCCTTCTGTAAGTTAGAAACCTGTTTAGCTTGACTATTTCCGCCCCTATTCCCAGTTTGTTTCCTTTTACCTCCTGAATTATTATTATTATTATTATTATTACTAATAGAGCTATTGCCACCAGATCCTGTTGTGGTAGCTGTGTTAGACGCAGGCACTGTACTGGTACTTAAAGACAACGTTGTAGAAAAACCTTTGTTTTGATAAGAGTTGTATGTCTGTTGCATTCTCTCTTCAGGAAGAGACATGTCTAGATCGTCATCGTCATCCTCAACATCTGCCCAGCGTGTCGTTCGTGATCTACATAATCCATTCTCCATTTACTCACCCGTTAAATAAAATATAAAAATTAATCAATAAGTTTTATTAAAAAGTGAAAGAACGTTATCTTTATTATTTTTATGTATTTAAATTGTTACAGATTATAGTGTTAAATAACATACAACTTTATTAATTTGTTTTCTTTTTTCTACAGATTTTGGACAGTCTCTAATAATATAAAAAATCAAATACTTAGTTAAATTACAAATATCAATCCACTATTTGTTGTATATTTACTTAAGGAATGACGCTCATATAATTTATCTGTGCTTATACTGTTATTCTATATATATATATATATATATATATATATTATCCCCAATATAACTATATGTTATTTACAATAGTAGTGTTTGTAAATTTGTTTAGTAGAACCTCAAAAAACAAAAAAAAAGTAGTCTAACCCCTTCAATAAGAATGGTCTTGAAAATTCCTATTTAAATTATACCCTATTCTCCTGTTTTTAGTGAAAACCAGTCCCAAACTATACGCCGTCCAGGCACTCGAAGAGTTATTACTCAACTTTTCCAGCTCTATATTATGAAAATGGATATAAATATATGCAGTTAAATATTTAAGAAATTGCACCTTTGTTTTTCAGTTTGTTTTTTTCTCGTTCATTACTTGGCTCAAGTTTCCATAAACCACTTTTAGAGGCGCGCCCCAAATGGTACCTTTGTTGGCGCGAAATCTTAAATATCTATATTTTAAAGTGTTTGAGTAAATATGTCAAAAAGGACATGTCGCAAAAAAGTTGAAAATTAAATACACATTTAAAAAAAGAGTAGGTGAAGCTCATGAGGCTTTTATTTAGTGGTACTGAAATGTATGTGTTTCACTTTCATATATATGTGAAGCTCGGTATAAGGAAAAATAGTTAGGACAGCAATGTGTGAAATGCTAATTAAAAAATACGAACAATTCAAAAAGTAAATATGACTGATTATAATATTAGGGACTTATAGTTAAGCATATTTTTTAATTAAAAAAGAAAAATTAAGTGTGATATTTTCGTGTATGTTCCGGAAGTTCAAGTCACTAAAGCGAAAAGGCAATACATATATTTATATACAGATATATAAAACTTTATAAATACAAAGCGCTGTTTTGTGAATCTAATTTATTTAGCTATTTTTTAACCTTAATTACTTTCTGTTTTAAATTCTTGTTCGAATCTCTTCCCCCACCACCAGCACCATTATTTTTCGCTTCACTTTGTTTAGTCTTAGGTTTAGCCTTCCCCTTAGATTCATGATTATTAGAAACATATTTTAATTCACTCTCGCCTAATAAATACACGTTTTGTTTTTGTTGTGCTTGGGTTATCTTTGACTCGGCATTGACATTATTTTCCTCAACTTTTAACACTTTTTCCGGCTTTTCTTGAATTAAATCTGGTATAACTGCCTGAAATTCAGGACCAATTCTAATTTGTGAGTTTTTATCTTTCATCCATCTTCCTTGACTCATTTCCAATATTCAAGTTTACAGAAATCAACAAATTAAAAAATCATGGGCGCCATGTTGTCATCAAAATAATAAAAATAACCAAAAACAAAATTGACTTAGGCAAGAGTAGAAAAAACTAATTTTTTTTGTATATTCTGCTTAAAAGATATATATAGTTGCCTTACGTTTGTAATTTATAACTATAAATATATTTATGACACTTTTGTCAAGTTTATAGGGGTTGATAGCATACATATAACAAAGAAAGTAAAAGTGGGAAAGGAAAACCGAGTATCAATATAACGTCTTAGTTTTCAGCGAAATAGATATATAAAATAATGAAGATAACATGTATAGATGGAGTACTATATTAGCATTGCTATTCATTCTTAGTTTTGTATCAACATTTCCAGTACATTGTTTCAGACCATGGAGTGCTCAAACCCCATACCCAAGTGAATTATTTAGACCAGAATTAGTTAGAAAAGTACTAAAAGAGGTGCTTCCAGAAGATACAGATAAATCAAAATTTGAATACTATGTTAGTTTATGGACAGTTTATCCACATACTTTGATTACAGAGGAATTACCAGATATATTTCCTCATGAAACATCGCTTTTAATACACAATAAATTAATAAATTCAATGTTCACAAAGGGAGAATTCGAGGATTATGACCCAACAAAGTGCTACGTATTAGTGTTGAGTGGAGGTTCAAACAGAGGAGCTTGGGAAGTAGCAGCATTGAGAGGCTTAGTTACACGTTATAAAGAAGAAGGTAAAATTGTAGATTGGGACATAATATCTGGGGTAAGTGTAGGAGCGATAGGAGCATATAGTTCGCTGTATCAGAATTCAGTTTACGAGTGGACAAATGAACTTTGGGATTACTGGTGGTCTGCTCAACAGGAAATATTATCTGATTGTCAGCTACCATTAAAAAAGAATATAGGAAGTTGGCTTCAAATGTTACTTAAAAAAATGATTGATCCAGATGCAGTATTTCAATATTTATGTGGTGTGGAGGCTCCAAGAAAAATATTGAAGAAAAGATTCGCAACTAACAAGAGGAATAACTCAAAATCAGTTACTATTACAGCCACTAGAATAGAAGACGGCCTTCCTAGAACGTGGTATGGATGGAATAGCACGGATGACGAATTAATAAACGCAGTTTTTGCCAGTTTGGCTTATCCACTTGTTTACAGACCAGTTTATGTTTCTGGTAGTTATTATATGGATGGAGGAATAAGAGGAAATGCAAATCTTATCGACCCAATTAGACATTGCATGGAATTTAAAAATGTTACTGCGGACAGAGTTGTCGTTGATTACATAGAAACACAACCAATCAAACCGAGGTGGATTTGGTTTCCTTCAGAAATGAATATAAGAGATCACATTAACAGAGCCTTTGATATTCTCCATTTTAATGTGAGGGGTATTTCTAAACTTAAAGAGGCTATGGAAATGTTTCCTCAGACTTATTTTCGTCATTATCTCACACCTACTACATGGAGTGATTTTGAATTCTGGCCTTCACTCGGTTTAGATGTTTCTGATCGTCCAAAAATGATTCAAATGATGAAAATGGGTCTCTCAATAGGTGTTAAAGCCGGTTTTATAAACAAAACACAAATATTGAGTTGCAACAGAACAGTAATTAGAACAGATTCAGTTTTGAATTTGCCACCTTTAAACAACACTAGAAACTTGTTTAATGTTTAATCGATTAATTTGTTAATTTTAAGTAGATACATATGACCAAGTTCAATATTATACACTAATTCGGCTTGATTTATATGTATAAAACCGGATACTATATTAGTTTTATATTTTATATACTATAACTAGTTATTTATGATTTATTCTATTTTCAAATATTATACTTATTTTCTGTGAGAAAAAAAGAAGAGATTTGTAATTTATAATATCAATTAAATATTGATTCCTGCATCATTTCCATGACAATACTGAAATACCTTATAAAAATCCTCAAAATCTAAAAATCCATCATTATCTCTATCTATGTGTTTAATCATCAATGATAGTTCTTCATCTGTGAATACTAGATCTCTAATACCACCAGAGTCACTTGTACTTTTCATATTCAGATTATGTGATTCACGGGAAACTTGAGATATTAATGCTTTTAAATTTCTTAAACCAACTTTTCCTGTCTTATTCGTGTCGAATAAAGAAAATATTCTTCTCACATATTCGATAGATACAGGGGATTCATCTCCTAGATCCTCTTCATGATTAACCCCAAAATAACTCTCCACCCCACTTTCTTTTCTATATAATGAATATTTTCCATTTTCACTCCTGGCCGTTCCATAAAAAGCACCTATTCCAAATTTTTTTTGTGTCTCCATTAAATAACTTATAATAGAACAAAAATCCTCAAAATCTAAAATTCTATCCCCATCAATAATTCCTCCAATCAAAGAAGATCCAGATGATGACGATGGTAAATAAGATGAATTAACACCTCCTCTTGTAGTTGAGTTTATGCTTAGTCCAAGAGAGTTATCTAAACAAGAAGAAATCACCAACTTAATCTCTTCTTTATTTACCTCAAATCCAAGAGCTCTTAAAGCTGACTTAAATTCCCTTAAATCCAATTGCCCATCCTGATCCATATCAAAAACTTCAAATACACACAAAGCATCCTCTCTTTGTTCTTTGCTCAACTCCCCCGAACTCATTGTGTAATTCCATAATAAAGGTATATTAAATACAATATTCCTATCTGTATGTATCCTAGATCAACTTAGTCATTAGAACTAACAGAAATATACGTGTGACAAACGCGTGTTGTTAGTCTAATATACAAGTTAGTAATTCATTATTTTTGGCGGGAGATATACCATGTACTTAATTTTTTATGAAGATTTGTAATAACCAAGAATTAAATTTGAATGTATTGTAAAGGGAAAAGTCCATAAAATAGTGCACATTTCAAAATAACCAACAAATTGGCATTCGTGAATCGCCTTGATACAATTTAATACCAGTTATACTGACATTTACTATTTATATTTTAGGCTCCAAGCACTTTTTTGAGGGTATCGAACATTAACATCCTTTTATATACAATAGCGCTTTTGCCGCCTTGTGAAGATTTGCTTTCCCCACTGGACGTGAATTTTTAAAGGCAGGAGAAAATTTGGAATAGGTCCAATAAAAATAGAGAGGAGAATAATAAGGTCAGAAATAAGGATATCTACTTTAGACAGCGAATTCTTAGATGGCGGAGGTCATCGGAACTTTTGACACTGGTCATACAGGTCCAGTACATGATACCCAGTTGGATTACTATGGCCGTAGATTAGCAACAGCATCTTCGGATCACACAATAAGGATATTTGATGTTTCAACAGACCAACCAACGTTTTTAGCGGAGTTGAGGGGACATGAAGGACCGGTTTGGCAGGTTTGTTGGGCACATCCAACTTTCGGCAGTGTTTTGGTTTCTTGTTCTTATGATAAAAGAGTGTTAGTCTGGAAGGAAACTCAGAGATCTAGATGGGAAATTGTTTATTCCTGTGAAGACTTTTCTTCATCAATTAACAGTGTTTCTTGGTGTCCTTGGGATTATGGACTTCAATTTGCTTGTGCAGTGGCAGACGGTTCAATAGCTGTTTGTTCTTATAACTCAGAGACAAGAAGCTGGACAAAAAAACAGGCCTTCGGCCACCCGAATGGAGCAAACTCTGTGTCATGGGCCCCTGCTTCCAACTCTATTGGAGCATCAGTAGGCGTGACCTCTAGCCAACCTATAAGGCTTGTCTCTGGTGGTTGCGATAATCAGATTAGGATTTGGAAACAAGATCCTCAGACCAAAGAACTTTCAGAAATCGGACAAACATTGGATATTGTTCATTCAGAATGGGTAAGAGATGTTGTATGGAGACCTTCTGTTGATTTACTGGCAGAAACCATTGCTTCCTGCGGAGATGATAAGATTGTAGTAATTTGGACTCAAGACGCAGATGGACAAGGGTGGCACAGTAGTCAAATTTTGAATTTTAATGAACCTGTTTGGAGGCTCTCTTGGAGTGTTACTGGTACGGTGCTTGCTACCTCTAGTGGGGAGGATACTGTTACCCTTTTCAGAGAAAACTCTGATGGAAAATGGGAGATTTTAACTAATATATCTAACAATGAACAATTTGGTAGTGACATTATTCCTGGAGAACCGATTGGTGGACCTAAAACTCAACAAATTTTAGAAGATATAAATCCCAATTCAAATATTGATACTTCTATTTCAAACTTTCCGGGAACAAACAACAAAGTTATGCAAGAACAGATGAATGATTCATCTTATTTTTCTGGATTCCAAAGACAGTCTGAATTGCCAAACAGCCGACAAATTCCAGCCCAGTCTTCTATCCCAGCTCCCTTATCATCCTCTACTCCACCTCCAGTTCAACCTTCACCTGTTCAAACAACTATGCATCCGAATTTTGGTATTGGAGTCGGTAACCAGTTTGGAGGTACGGAAAGAAATTCCTTGGTTTCTTCCGCCATTTCTCCGCCACCACTCTGTCCACCATCACTTCCTTCAATGCAAAACAGTCCAGGATTGTCTGGGACTGTTCAGACGCAATCCCCTCTAGGACCCCCGAAGCCTCTTAACATTCCACCCCCACCACCACCCCCACAAACTAGAGTTGGAGGATTTACATCTAGTTCTGGAGTATCGGACTCGATATCTCCCACATCTATAATGCAACAATCTCCTCTTCTTCCCTCTGTTGCCTCTCCACCAGGGATTCCTCCAACGAGAACGTCAATCCCGTCCTCTAACTCTGGAACTAGTGGAATGTTTGGTACCTCTTCATTACCACCACCACCGCCTCCGTCTTGGGATCAAAAATTACCCGGTGGTGCCACTCAAAACCGTTCAAGTATAGGTGATGCCGCACTACATGGAACTCTTCCACCACCACCACCGCCACCTCCTCCTCCTCCTCCTCCTCCTCCTCCTCCACCACCTCCTCCTCCTGGTCTCAAGTAGTTATTGGGACGGTGAATAATTTTGGAAGTGAGCTCTGGCATTTGGCCTGGAATTGCAGAACTAATTCAAAATCCACGAATAAATACGCAAGTAGGCTTGATCTTGAACGGAAGATAGGAAAGAATCAAATTTTAGATAGAAATTAAGAACTAAACGAAAAGGCTATAACAATATTAATTGTTTATGTATCTACTTTCCTACAAACTATAGTATAATATTGTGTTATACGCTCCAAATACATATTGTTCATGAGATGAGTAAACCATCCTATAAATTTCGCGGTATTTCATATAATTCACTCTAGCTCTTAATGAAAATTGTTTATCTGCATTAGTTTGTTTTTAGAGTCAGAGGGTGGAAACTCCTCGAGGTTGTAGTACTTCTTTGAACTCTCAAAAAGCCACTCTCCTCTAATCCTCGTCGCTGTTCTAATAAAGTTTCTGGATGTAAGGACAAACTCATTGTAAACCACCCACTCAGGTTTTGAATCTAGTATACAGCTTGGGTGTAAGTGCACGACTTGGTTGTCTCGTACAGTTGTGTAGTGGCCCGCCCTGTGGAGGCATGCAACCTGCATAAAAAAGCCGCGTGTTATGGCCTTTCTTATGCTAATACTTAACTTAGGACAATCAAGAATAGCATAGATATCTGGTGACGACAATTCTTGGATATATTTACCGTTTGCAGAGACGGTATTAAGGTGGTGTTTCTCATATGTTTTCAAAAGTTGTTTTCTAATATTATCAGCTGAAACAAGAGATCTGAAGTTAAGGAAATTATCCTTGCAAAACTTTTTGGCTGCAGTTTCCCCTCCTTCGAAAAGAGTTTTTTTAAAAACATTGAACACATTTAGAAGCGTTAAATGATCGCCATCTGGGTGAATAAATGCGGCTTTGGCTTTGTCTGCCTCTCTTGATTTTTCTCTTGGTCGTTGAAATACAGCAGGGACAGAAAGCATACAGGTAATACTGAGTATCTGTGATGTGCATTCATGTTCAGATGATAATATCAACATCCTGGAAATTTGTGGATCAATTGGAAACTCTGTCATTAATTTACCTGTGTGTGTTAATTCACCTTCATCATCCATAGCTTCAAGATAGTACAGTTGTTCCAATGCTCTCATTAATGTTTCTGGAGCAGGGGGATCCATGAAATCAAAGTGAACCAAGTCGCTTATTCCAAGACTTTTTAGCGTAAGAACAACTGAGCTAAGGTTGCTTCTTAGTATCTCTGGATGTGTTTGATCAATCAACTCCTTTTTGAATGATTCCTCTGTGTATAGTCTGAAACATTTTCCCTCCCTAGTTCTTCCTGCTCTACCGGCTCTTTGTTTTGCAGATGCTTTTGAAATGGGGGAAACCAAAAGGGATTCAACTCTCGTTCTTGGATTATAAACCTTTTGTTTTGAGAATCCCGGATCAACGACATAAACAACACCATCAATAGTCACACTTGTTTCTGCTATATTTGTACTTATGACTAGTTTTCTTCCAGTTGGACCCCCTGTATATTTTGGACCTGGAGCAGGTTCAAATATTTTTTGTTGTTTGCTTGGTGGCAAGGAAGAGTATAAAGGAATGACAACAAGCTCCCCAAACTCTTGTTGCAACGGAGAACTTAAGAATTCAATCCTGCTTTTTGCCTGTTCTATTTCTTCCTCACCTGTCAGAAAAAGCAATATATCTCCCGGACCCTCTTCACGATGAATTCTTATTACTGCTTCTATAGAAGCTTCCAAATAGTCTTTAACTGCTTTTTCACAATATTTAATCTCAACTGGAAACATTCTTCCAGGTATACTGAAAACAGGAGCATCATCAAAATAATTTTGAAATTTTGTTGACTTCAGTGTCGCACTCATTATAACTACTCTAAGTGGAGACTTAGACTCTAAGCTTCTTTTCTTTAGTATTTCCTTTAAAAATCCCATTAGTATATCTGTAGATATCGTCCTTTCATGAGCCTCATCTAACATTATTACACCGTATTGCGACAAATAGTTGTCAAACATCGCTTCCCTCAATAACATACCGTCAGTTAAGTACTTAAGTCTTGTTTTATCGCAGCTTTTATCCTCAAATCTAATTGTATATCCTACTGCTTCCCCCAAGCTAACGTCCATTTCTTCAGATACCCTTTGAGCTACGCTTATTGCCGCTACCCTTCTTGGTTGAGTGCACGCTATTTTCATATCACACCCTATTCCAGATTGTAATACAAATTGAGGACATTGAGTCGTCTTTCCACTGCCAGTTTCACCAACAAGTATCACAACAGGATTCCTTTTAACTAGCTTGCAAAATGAACTCCTCTCATTCCAAGCAGGCAGCGACTTTCTGAACTTTCTTAATTCAAAATATCTATTGCTGTATGGTTTATCATTATTCCACGGATTTAATTTAATCTCACTATTCCTCGTTTTCTCATCCTCAGAAACCTTCTGTCTCTTCCTAGACTCTGACATTGTTTAAGTTATCTCCTTTCTATTTGAAATAAACCCTACTGCATTCAAAAATTAATTCCATTTCTATTCTTGTCAAAAGAGGACCACAAAGCCCAGACCTGTATAAACCCTCTTATTTTAGTACCTTTTTACCCAAATTGTTTCTAAGGCCAAAGCCCGGTCAAGAGTTTAAAACACCGTTTGAAACTCTGTCTGTGTTTCGTTTTTTACGAGTTGTTGTTTTACTATTTAAATATTTGTATCGGTCTATTCCCAACCTTAGCTCAGTGAAATTGCCCGCCTTTTCATTTTATATATTCAAGAAAAAACATGGTAATAGACCTGCGAGAGAAATAAATAGATGGACGGTCTGAGTATTCCTCGGAAATAAATAGTATATACAGTGATGCAAAGAGCAACAACAGCCACTAGAAGCAACGAAGCAGGTGAAGATTAGTAAAGCACAACTAGTCATTTGGAGAATTTCCTCTGGTAAACATAAACGATACCACATACATTAAACACAATAAATTTAAAAAACAAAATGCTAATGGACAAAATATGCTACCTGCGACAATTTCATATGATAGGGCCGCTTTTGAGTTTGTTTAAAAGATACTCGGTTTCGGCGATCTCATCCTCAAGTTTTTGGTTATAATAGGCATGTTTTAGAGCAGAAACGTACGAAGTATTTTCAGTTCCCTCTTCTTCTATAGAACTTATTATATATGAAACCCAGGGAATTAAAAACGTGGTGAATGAAGCAGCTGTCACCGCGATATAGAAACCAGAATTTAATGTATTTGAATTAAAAAACAAAGAAGAAAGCCTGTTTGATTTAATTGAGTGATAGAAGCCACTAAAATCTGCCTGGAAGCCTCCAACAGACACATAAATAAATAGTGATAAAATCGAAATGGCAGAAGCAAGAACCAACTGTATTAGTACTATTGCCCTTATATTCCTCCTTGAACCTCTAATATATAATAAAACAATCGAAGTAGAAGACGCCAACAGTAATGATATAATTAATATTATTGAAGCTATCATTGCTGCAGAGCCAGAATACAAGTTTGAAAATGTGCTGCAATTGCTTTCTTGTGAATTTAGGCCATATCCTCTTAAACACAAGAACCTCATTACATCTCCTATTGAATTCCCATCTATATTTGAAATTACCCAGCGACAGAAATCAAAGTTGAGTCTTCCATTCAACAAAACCGGATTGCAATCTGACGATGCCCATATGTTCCACAATGATATGTCCATCGTTAAGTAATTTCCTATTGGAAATGAAATTATCAGATAATGATATGATCTGCTGAAGAGTGCCAGTACCCACCAAAAGGCAGCTACCGATATCGAAAAAGCTGCAACAAACACCCTTAAACGGTTGTACTCCTTATACTTGCTCACCTTCGTCATATTAACTAACTTATGGAATAAAATCGAACCACTGACTATCCATACAACAATGAACCTCCAAATCTTTCATCACTGGCCGTTCCTAGCAATCCAAACCCTTATTGAAAGCGTTTTCGCGTCCAACTCTCGGTGTTTTACGCCAAAAAACTTAATATGAACGTTCAATACAAACCTCCAGCAACATTCAGTCCTTTTCTCGCCTCCTCAGGTTGTTACCTACTACTCACATTAATCTTATTATCCTGTTTTATTTATATCACTATTTTTCTATCTTTTCATTTGTATATCCACATCAAATCTATTTATTTTTTTTTTCCTCCAAAATTTTTTTTACATATTTCCTTAATTGTTATTAAAAGACGCGACGTGGCATCAGTAATTCGATACCCTTGGCGCCATGTTGTGCATTTTTTAATATTTACGTGGCAAAAAGTCAGAGCAGGAAGCTATGGAGAAACGATGAGATGGTGGAGGTTAAGTGTTCGGATTTTATTTTAGTGTGAGATATAGATGGGTGTCCAGGTGTTTGTCGTTTGTAATGCATAAAGGTTTTGTGATAAAGGGGTTCATTTCCAGATGTTCGTGCAAACAATGCCGTTGATCAGTTTTCTAAAGGCAGAGTTATCAGCGTTAGGAAACGGAATTAGATTTTTCTCTTTGCTGACAGCCTCAATCTTTTTAGTTTTGTTTGAATGCGGTAAATATCACGAGTTAGCATATTTGTGCGTGTGGAGAGTTAAGGTTTGATTAAGATTCGAGTAAAATTTATTCTAATTTGTTCGCTGAGACAAAAAGGTGTATTAAAACTTACTGAATTTGGCAAGTGCTTTGGATCCTGAATTGCAACCAAGTATTTGTCCTTGTTTAACTGAAATGCAAGCTCTGATTGGTGATTATCCATTAATTTGCTGTTAACAACAACTATTGTCTTCCTCTGCGATTATCAAATTAAGTTAAATGCAAAGGGAAATTGTAATTGTTTATTTGGAAATGAGCATTGCACAAACTTACGTTATTTCTGAGGGAGTTGAGAATCGAGCCGGCTCCAGCATGACAAATTATAATATCGTAGTCCCTGTAAACTATCTCTTTCATGTAAGGTACTGCCGTTATTAGTAATTCATTTTTAACAGAATTGTCCAGACTAAACCTAACATTTCTCTCAACCGGCTTGTAGTCTCCACTAACAACGAATTAAAAGTTATTTGTTCACAAACAAATACAGTATTAATATAATTTTAATCCAATTTCAAACAATTACATACCTTCCATACTGTATCTCCAGTTTGTTGTACCCCAAAACTAGTAACTTGTCATGAAATTCTTGTCTATCCACTTCCTTTACCAACTCTTCGAATTTAGTAGTGCCAACCGTAACTAGCACAGACATTAATGTCACTGATTCTTGTTGTTTTGTCTTTTAATTGTTTTATTTTACAATTAAACAAGAAAATGTGTTTTTTTTAATAAAAATACTTGGAGACCAGTACATTTTATTATTTGCCGGAATTTGAAAGTACCCTTAGTTAACAGGAAAATAAACAAAAAACTTATTTAAAGCACTTGAAATAAATTAAATGTAATAATTTGATTCTCAGAAATGGATAAATAGTTCAAACTGAAGCACCAAACAGGTAAAGATTTTTTTTTACAGTAAATACCACAACACTAAACATACTGTGCACTATTTACCATTAGGTACAGCATTGAAACATGGAGAAAGATGTAAAGATAGTGGATTACAGTTCTAGCAGCGAAGAAGAGACCGAAAAACAAACAAGTAACTCCGGAAACGACTATGAAACGACAAAGAAGCTTACGGCGGCTAATTCGAATTACAAATACGGAGGGAATAACACCAGTGAGGATGATGATTCGGATGGAATTAACAGTCTAAACAACATTTTAAAACTGCATGAAAAATGCAGACTAAATTCTACTAAGGAAATAGAATATCCAGTAGATTCATATGTAAGATTTAGAGATGAAGAATGTGAGGGGAATAAGAAACAGATAACATGTCTGTCCCTGCCGATAAAAGGACAAAAAATGGTTTGTGGTACATTAAATGGCGAAATAGAAATATACGAATTCAACAATTTATTCTCAAATTGCTTAAAGCCAAGTAAAGTAATATGTCCGTTGGAGGATCATTCAATTAGATCTATTAAATATAACAATAATGGAAGCATGATTATTGCTGCGTGTGGAGACTCCATCTGCAGGGTGTTTGATGGTAATGGTGATTTTATTAGTGGAACTGTTAAGGGAGACCCATATGTTAAATCTGCAAAGTCAAACTACGGTCATACACATACAGTTTTAGATTGTAAGTGGGATACTTTAAATGAAAGTCAATTTATAACTTCGTCTATCGATAACACTATTAGATTATTTAATCTAAATAGCGAGCCATTTGGAATAGACAGATATATACCAAGTCATTGTGTAATGAAGTGTTTAGATGAAAGGAAGCTAAACATTTCATCAATGCAAGTTAACTCCATCAATATATCAGCTTCTGGAGAATATATAGTCTCGTCATGCACTGATGGTTCAATTCAACTGTTTTATAGAAGTGGAAGTCTGTTTTCAGACACGCCAAATATTATAATTAGGAATGCTCACTCTTCAGAAAATAACTCAGTGTGTATATCAGACGTTAATTTTATTAATTACAAATCAACACAAGAACGTTACATTGTTAGCAGAGGCATAGTTGACAGTTCCATTAAAGTTTGGGATATAAGGAAAACTAACCGGCCAATCAACAAATTCGTTAATATATATTCTGACGGAAACTGTGAATATTCCAAGTTTATTTACTCAAAGTGTAGAAAAAGTGTACTAATATCAACAAATAAATGCGAAAAACGTAATGATCCCTTTTCAGTAAAAGGGTCCATTATTTCATTAAATGTCGAATCATCAATTAATTCGGGTGGAGATGCAAATAGTCATTATCCAAGTACTTTGATTGCAATAGATAATGAAATTAAGTCATTTGAATGGTCTCATAATATTAACCAATTGATACTTTGTTTAAATGATGGTAGCATTGTTATTTATTACGACGAAAATCTTCAAGACAACCCAAGTAACAAAGGTATACTTACTGCATTAAGACAAAAAAAGAAAATAAGAGACGATGACGGATTCCATAATGCAAAGATCCAAACCTATAATGTAGAGGAACTTCCTGAAGGGTTTAGAGAAACAAAAAGCGGAGAAATTAAATATATTGGAGTTAGTTCCAAAAAATCCAGATTGTACGGTCCCAAAAATTTTGATCCAAATAAAGATATAAAATTTGATTAATTTTTTTTCGTTTAATACCACAGTGATACTCAATCAGATGCAAACAATTCATCCGGAAATTCAGTCATACTTTTATTTTTGTCCGTTTCTTTTATTTTATTATTACCAAATTCATTACTTGAATCAAAACATAAATAATCATCTGACATATGTTGATTCTCTTTGTTGCTTGTGTCTATTTTAATTTTTTTTATCTCTGTTTCGTTGGTTTTTCTACCACCTTCAACATTGTGTTTTTTTTCATCAATTGCTAAATCAATAAATGTGGCCAACTGAGACAAATCCATGCTTTTTAATTTGTTCATCAATTCAATCAATTCGTTTATCTTATCAATACTGTACTTTTCAAATAAATCACTGAATGTATAGCCACTTAACCCATTTGTAAATACTTGTTTTCCAAATAATGTTTTTGCTAATCTCTTAAAATACTTATTTTCAAAATCAAAGTGGTCGTACTCGCCTTTAGAATTTAAACAAAATATATTAAATGTATCATTTGTTTTTGTTTCCATTATTCTGTCATCACTTATGATTTCTTTAAATTTATCAATTATTGTATTTATACAATCAATTTTTCCCAACTTTTTTCTTAATTTGTATATGTTCCCAGACAATTCTAATATAAATTTCTTTGAAAAATTAGTGTTTTTATTCGAGTTATTTATTATTTTGTTCTCATTTATCTTTAAACTTATTATTGTATTTAATAAAATATTATATCTATTATTTAATTCGGCAAGCGATATATTTTCGCAATCAAACGTCCAACACTCAATAAATTCATCACAAAAATCAACATTGTTGTTTAAATAATCATCATCATCAAACAAATTATCTTCTTTCCCTTTATGCAAGTCACGGTTAATACCTCTGTCTATATTTATAATAAACTGGGTGTCTTTTGAAATGAGCTTCTTTTTAAATCCAAGTATTTTTAAAAGTTTAGATATCTGGTCAGACTCAAATACGTTAATTAATTCTTTTTTAATCCCCAAATATTCAAATCTTTCCTTAGATAGACATAGAGTCAAACTTTCTGATTCTGTATTTTCCCAATCTCCGTTATATTCTGCATCCTGATACTCATCATTTTTATTTTTATCTAATATCGTTTTTAATTCGTAACACAAAAAGTGAAATAATCCATTTTCATTAGGTATTTCATCATCTAAATTAATTTTTGGAAAATCAACGTACAATTTAGAATCTTCAAATATTTCTATTATAGTTTCCTTTAACAAATTATCTGAGTATTTAATATCGTGTCTATAGTTATCAGAACGCGAATTTATCTTATTGTCTTCACTAATATGTTTAAACATCTGATGCAAATCAAATAGGTCCAACACTATCAATTCTTTATACGTGTTTATCATTTTTAAATATTCATTTTGAGATAATTCTTTTGGAACCATCCAAATGCTATCCTCTTTATTCTCAAATTGTTTTAATCCTAATGACTTTAATATCGAAGTGTACTTAGAATCTGATATAAGTGAATTTGGGATTGAAGATGGTGATTCCAGTGGAATATCAATCAAATCATCAATCATAAGCTCTCTAGTTGAATATGCTTCTTCTAGTATATTGCTTTGTTCATTTAATATTTCATCTAAATCTAATTTTAAATGTTCATCAAATACGTATTCATCTATATTTATCTCCTTAAAATCTATGATAGAGGAGACCACATCAATATTTTTGTTTTTGAGATCGCTGTCATATTTGTCATTTGCCTCAAAGTCCTTTAATTTTCCCAATTCTTTAAGTCTTTTTTTAACAGAACGCTCCGTTTTTATATCAGAAAGAAGACCTGTTATTATAGATATGCACTTTGGATTCTCCTCGAACTGTGAATAAAGACTTAGTAATTCTTCATCTTCCTTCTCACTCCAGCTAATTTTTGAATTTTTTTCCTTGCTTATTTTTGATTTAATATACAACTTTGCCTCATGTGGATTACTTCCAGTGTTCTCCATTCTATTTATTATCTCAAAATCCATGCCTTCTTCATAATTTGTAAATATAGACCTTAATCTCTCCGGATCAGCTAAACCCAAACCTCTTGCTGAATTTTTTGAGAAAAGAAGCTCAATGAAAACGAATTTATTTATTTTAGCCACCTCCCAAAATTGATGTACAACATGCCTCGCCAGTGAAATTACGTCTTCAGCACCTTTATCTGTTTCAGAACTACTTATAAAACCTTTATCTGATAATATATTGGCAAATGTAATGAAATAAGTAAGCTGAAAAAACAATCCTGAATATATATAAGTATATTTGTTTTCAGTTTCAACTTCAATATCATTAAATTTATTATTAATTCCAATTGGACGAGTAGTTATTATTTTTCTTGCTAACCTAGAAACATGCCAATTTATGTTTGAATGATTTGTAGAGTAGTTATTGACAATATTCATTATTGCAGAAACTATTCTTCCATCGCAAAAATCATTCATCATTTCTTCTAAACTCATTAATTTTACTTTTTCTGAATAGTTACATTCATTGAAACCTGGAAGTTTTTGCTTATCATTTAAATATATTTCTTCATTGTCATCATCGTAATTTATAAAGTCGCTTTCACCAGTAAGTCTGTCTTTTCTTCTTCTTCTTATATTTACAACAGCGTTACCACCTATCTTACTTATTAATTTTATTAGTCTATTTGAAACCTCTATTGAATATAATATCAATTCAGGGTGGTGAGTTGTTTTCACATAATGTTTTAATATCCACGACAAGTCATTCATTAAATCCAACTTTGCCATAAAAGAAATAATTGACATTCCTAGTCCACTTAATTTATCTAAATTTGAATTTGACATTATGTGTATTATTTTCAATTGTTCATTTAAACAACGAAGAGATGTCCTAACTATTTTGTGTGATTTATTTCGCATTAGTGTTTCACGTGTATGATGCTTTATTGTCGAATGAATAAAGTCAATTGCCGTATTTTGAGAAGTATCAATTAATATTTTTATTTCTAGCACCAGTCTCGTCAGTTCATCGTTTATTACGTTTACATCACTTTCCTCTTTTGTAACCTGATAAAATATCTCCCTCTTATATGAAAGAAACCATGTCATTAAACTTATTAGCCTTGATAAATCCCATATAGTGTGCTTTTCACTTCCATTTCTTAATATTAAAAATATTCTCTCAAATAAACAAGGCAATTTTGTTTTAAAAAAGTTATCGAGAAAAGCTCCCAATAACTGTATTGTTTCTTGATGATTCACTTTATTCATTCCGTCTATGTTTTCTAGTGTACCTTCAATTGTGTTAAAACCATACATATGTAGATCGTGTATATTACCCCCAGTTGATTGCATTGGTCCTATTAAAATATCGATATATTCAAACATTTCCTCTGCATCATACCCATGCCTATACTTAACTATCCTATTTGCAGACGCGTATTTTGAGTTGTTTAATTGAATACTTGTAAAACCTCTAGATTTGCTTATCCTTTTTCTAGCTAAATCAGGATTAAATCTAGAGTGCCTATTCATCAATGAGTTTGAAGTAAAACCTGTTGAACTTGATCTTTTAATTATTTTGTCTATTAACTTATTCCTTAATTTTTCATCATTATTTTTCTCTATTTTCTTTTCAAATAATTCATTCACAAGGTCAATTGGTTGAATGTTGCATATTAAACCATAGACATACTCTAGTATTCTCCATGGTGCAACTAATTGAGATTCATCCCTAATAATGTTCTCTTTATTAGTCAGAAAACTTGCACTGTCATCCTCTATTATTTCTAGTATTCCATTAACTATCATCCTACTTACTAAAATTAAGTGCGGCGATCTTATTCCAAACATAAAAATAGATTCACTTGGATTTGGATCATTTATCTTCAAAACTTGGATAATAAGTCCTTTTATCATTCCTATCCTATTCATGTACAATTTATTTCTTTTTTCAACTTTTTCGTTAATTAACATTATTTCATCTCTTATTTTTCTTCTTATCTCAAGTCTTTCTAGTCTTTTAAACTTCATTACATGACCCTCCCTAATTAACTTATCAATATCTACATCAAAATCAACATCTACTTCTTTTTCATCATCGCTTAATTCATTTTTATTCATATCATTTCCTTGATCTTCCTCCTTTAATTTCAATATGAACTCCTCCCTTTTCCTAAGCTTATCTCTATCTTCTTCCAGGAACCCTTTATTTTCTACCACTTTCTTAAGTTTTGTATACAGAGAAAGAACTCCCTTCCAAAAACATCCATATGAAAGAGAATACTTAACTTTTTGCATGTTTTTTATATAAGCATTGCATCTCATCGCCTTTAAATTAAAATTTCTCCAGTTCTCATCTGGAGGAAGCGTTAACAAAAATAACAATTGTATTATCAAACTTTGAATCTCAATATTGTCACTGCTTATTTTCCAAAGAGGCATTAATTTTAAACTAATTGTATTCCATTCAATTAATAATGATATTGCGTGCCTTTCAGTCTCAGGTCCTCCTTCAATCTCCCTTTTAACTAACTTAATTATGTCTTTTAAATCATCTATCGCTTCAACACCAACCACCCAAACCTGGTTACTTCTGTACTTTTCGTTTTTAGATGCTAACTTTAAACACAATGTTGACTCATTCTCATTTTTATATGTATTTGTAAAACTTGTCGAGTCACTTGCAAGTGGTTCAATAAGTGAATTAACGTAGTGAATTAATTCTGAACCTATTTCTTCTTTGTTTTTTGAATGTGTTTCCTCCATTTTTATTCACTTTTTTAATCTATATATAACTAAAAAACTCATTGAGTTATGAACTTGGTTTTTTCAAAATAAATATTATGTATTTCCCCTTATTCATTCATTTAGATTTACAGCTTCTTCAGAGCTATTTCCCTTTCCTTCAACCTTCCAAAGAAGTGTTCTACACAAACCTACACACAAATATTCTATTATAAATTGGAGCTCTAAAAAAGTATTAGTAATTAAACAAAAGTATATTACTCAAGCTTGTAGCAAAAACAAATTATTAGTCCTTACCCCACATTATACCGCCTATCACTCATCATATATAAGTAGTGTAAATGTTGCATGTGTGCATGTAATTGCGTGGCAGGATGAACAGAATCACAAAACCATAAGATTATCATCTTAAATAAAGTAAAAATAAAAATAAATACTATTATTAAATAAATGTGTGTAATATAAAAGAAATCATTGCATCTAAACAAAAACGAGATTCAACAAAATAGTACAATAAGTTAGAATTCCAATATTAAACAATTCCATAGAGTGCCAATTGAAAATGTGTAGACGGAAATATTTGTCAAATGATACTAGAGCATTCCATCATCAACATCATTAACTACATCATCAATTTCTTCTTGTGAAATACGCATTGATTCATTATCTTCTCCGTTATTGTTATTTGACGAAAAAACCTGTGGGTATTCCATAGCTTTTATGGCATTATTTCTAAGTAAAAGACACAATTCAATTCGTGAATGTATATTATTTATCATGGATTCAGAACCATAGACTTCACGATTTTGATTAGTTTCAACACACTTAATATCATCATTTATCTTTGCATCAATAACCTTGTCAAAAATTGCTTTTGAAACCACTCCCTCAATGTCATTAGAGTTGTCCCAACCAAGGTAGTTTGCGATATCATCCAAATAAATACGACTATATGACAAACAAATAGTCTTTAAACCAGATCTAATAACGTTGTGTGGTAGTCTTTGTATTAGTGAAAGAGTACCATCCTTTTGATAGACATTGTTTCTTTTTTGAATAATTAAATCAAATTCTTTCATGTCACCTGATCTAACTGCCTTAACTAGCTCTAAATAAGGAACAAGTCCTTTTCTTAAATAAGGAGTATTGAAAATAGATCTATCTGGAACTTCGCCCATTAATAGTTGAACTACTATTGAAAACTTTTGAACGTAAAGATTAAAATTTAAAGAACCAATTCCTTTATTTTTAGGTATTTTTCTGCTTGATTGTGTAAGACTACTAAATGCCATATTATAATCGAGTTGAGTTGCGTAT
Source organism: Cryptosporidium ryanae (assembly GCF_009792415.1). NCBI lineage: Eukaryota > Apicomplexa > Conoidasida > Eucoccidiorida > Cryptosporidiidae > Cryptosporidium > Cryptosporidium ryanae. The sequence continues at coordinate 126,614 of NW_027125532.1, forward strand.
ATTCTTCCACAATAATATAGATAACGAGCTTGTTGAATACCGGAGGAAATATTTTCCGGGAAAGTCATCTTACCTAAAGCTTTAAGCCCGAGATCACATCTATTTGTCAATACGTAATTTCTGAGAATTAAATTGATACACGCAGCCTGCATCATTGAATTATGATTTAAGACAGCTTTCCTGTAAGACTCTAGAATAATGCCTCTTATGTTTGAAAAAAGACCACAAATTTCATGAACCCTTGAATAATAGTACACAACTTTGGAATTTGGAAGATCCATTGATTGATCAATATATTTTCTAGAAAAATCAAAAATTTCAACAATTAAGTTCAAACAGGAAGAAAAATGTGATCTTTTAGCTTCATATTGTTTATCAAAATTATTGCCCTTGTTAAATTTATTCTCTTTATAATTTTTAACATCAATATTATACAAATTGATAAATATCAATAATCCCAAGAAAGTTATGCATTCCTTTGTACATGCTTTCATTAAACTCCAATCAAAATTTTTTATTAAATTAAATGTTTGTTTCTCTACTTTTTTATCCTCCGTTTGATCATCATTACCATCTGTCATATTTGAATCATTTTCGGAGTTTCCAGATTTAAACCTATATAAGTTCATTCCCAACAATTCAATTATTGCCTTATAGTTGCTATTTGAAAATAACTCGTCTAAATTGTCTTCTAAACCTTTTAATATTTCAAGAAGATACCTTGTTTTTATATTTAATCCATTTACATTACAATACCTCAATGCACGCCCTATAAGCCTTGAATCTGACAACTCCACCCCTTTTCTGATTAGATCAAGAGCTGTTAATACCTGTAATACAAATAAGTCAGTATCAGATAAATCATTTTTATCCTTATTTTCTTCTAAATCATTTGCTTTTTGTTTTATTTTGGTGTTTTCATTCGTCATTATATCTGCAAGCTAGCAACCAAAGTGAATGATATTTGTATCAATAATAAAGTATTCTTCTTCACCGAAACAAAAATATGTTCTTTTCTACAAACTCCTTTCAATTCAATAAGAACCCTTCTTAAACTCTATTAAATTGAATTGTTAAAAAAAAAATCACTTATTTTTCACTTAATTAAACTTAAACTTTTTATTACCCACAAACAAAATGAGGGGGATCATACAGTTGCCGCCATAATCGTATTTAATAAAAATGTACTCGAGACCGGTGTGCTATTATGTGAATGAAGATCAGATAAACATTAATATAAAAAACACATTTTTGATCTAGTAGTATCTGTTCAAGCTCATTCCTTAGGAAATAAGTAGAGTTTCCCCATTACACCCGTAAACTACACAGAAACCTAGTAGCTAACACAATGCACCAGCCGACCCCTGCGCTAATAATAAGTAGTGACAAAACTCGAGGTGGGGTATCAACACTTTGATTCAGGTTAATATTAAAATCGACTTAAAAATAAAAAGTTAGAAAAAGGAGAGAGTCCTATTTTTTCAAAACCTTAGAAATTATTCCTTATTGAGAATAGAAAAAGAAACTATGTGCTAAAATTGATACATATCTATCTATACGTATATGTTGTGTTACTACTAACCTTGAAAATTACCTTGAATTAATTAGAGTCTCATGATTATCTGCTGTAAAACATATAAAAATAAAAATAGACCACTCTTACTCCAAACATATAGTATATTTCTAGTATCATCACCATTAGCTATTAATTACCAACAATTTAAAGTCTCTTATCTCTAGTAATCTGAAGTAATATCAGTAAACTCCAAGAAAGTAACTCAATAGATTTAAAGTGTACTAAACAGTAGAATATCCATATAAAAGTCTAATTGGATAATAGGAAACAAAGTAAAAAATTTTCATCTTTGCTTACTTGAACTTATGGAATCCTATTGTTTCTGCTCTTTCGCGGAAACACTGTCTGCAAATATTGAGCGAATACTTTCTAATTAAGCCATGGCGATTGTAACAAACTCTACAGCATCTGCTGCCCTGACCATATGTTTTCGGATGAGAGTTGTAAACCTTACTGTAGCCCATATTTAGAGAAGAATTTTTGTTTGTGAATTTTTATAAATTTATAGTGGTGACTTTTTCATACAAAAAATTTATACCTATTTCCGTTTTATTTTTACTATACTTTATTTATGTTTTTATTATAATTTGTCTCATTTATCTATCTACTTTTTATTGCCGCCTCTTATTTCGTCTCAAAATAATGTCTCGGTATTTACCCGCCTGTATGTTTCCCGGTATATGTCCATTATTCGAAATGTATATCCCACATAAGTGATCAATCTAATAAATAAATTAAAAAATTAAAGGTATACAACTTTTATGCTTTTTTTTCATGCTTTCTTAAACCTTTTTATCACAGATATTAAATTTAAATTAAATAAATATAAAGTTAAACTTGTATTTAAGAATATAAATTTCATAAGCTTTATTGATTTCACTTCAATTATCTCTCCTATTGTTACTTCCCGTTCTCTTTGAATTTTTTTAACAGTAAAAAATAAAGTATAAAATATACACTTAATTAAATGTTTAGATTCTTTCTATTAATTAGTCGTCAAGGTAAAACTAGATTGGAAAAGTGGTATTCCACATTTCAACAATCTGAAAGAAGAAGATATATTAAGGAAGTAACCCAGCTTATTTTGAATCGTCAAGGAAAATTATGCAATTTTGTTGACTGGAAAGGATATACTCTCGTTATAAAAAGATATGCAAGTTTATATTTTATTGCATGTATAGACAAAAATGATAATGAATTACTTGCACTTGAAATTATACATCATTACGTTGAAGTGTTAGACCGTTATTTTGGAAACGTTTGTGAATTAGACTTAATATTTAATTTTCATAAAGCTTATTTTATATTAGACGAAGTTATTATGGCTGGAGAAGTTGAGGAAAGTAGCAAAAAGGCTGCTTTAAGAGTTATAACTACACAAGATACTATGATGGAAGAATATCGTGATCATCATAACATGATCATTACTGGTAATACACCAAGTATTGCATTCTCTGCTGTGAATGCTGCAAAAAAAGCAGGTGCTCTATTCTAATTAATTGTATTATTATCATATAGGTTATATAATATTAAATGTTCTATTACCTCAGTTCTTATATCTCCCTGATTCCATAATGAACCTGATAACTTTCTTACTATACCCTTTGCTATACACATTGCCAATACTTCTATATAACCTGGAAATGACATGCACTTTGTTTGTTTATATGTAACTGGTAACCTTACTGGTAAATACTCTTCTCTAGATGTTAATATCTTCTCTATTATACTATGCATATCACTTCCACTTATATGACCAGGTATTATACCTATATCTTTTAAAAATTCATACAAGTAAAGTGGTTTTATATAGTCAAATTCTGTTACACTATAGTTTTTCAATATATCATTATCTTCATTCAGTTTTTTATATTCAATTAAGTCTCTTGTTGTATCAAATTCAAATTCTTTCATACTTTTTGATGCTAATTTCAAAAATATCGATGAAGCTACATTCATTTTTAATTGTGATATTACTACCTTCAAACAATTATCTATCTTACATTCAACTTTTTCATGTGTTGATGGATTGCTTGTTATCGACGAATCATTACAACTATTATTATTGTCACTATTACCACTACTGCTAACAGTATTTTTTTTTGATTCTGAAATTTCTTTAAATAAATTTTCATCCTGTTCAATATATGAATTTGTTTTTGTATATGCTAACATTCTCATTGTAGTAAAATCTATATTTGAATATACCTTTCTATACAAAGGTATTAAATACAATTCACAAAAATGACGAAATGCTGTTATTCTATTTAAATCTTTAATATTATCCTGTGTTACTGCTACCCCCGTTATATTTTGATGATTTTTTTGTTTGTTTCTAGTTATATTTTCGTTATTTGCATTAATATTCGCAGCAACATCACTATTATTATTACCATTACTATTGATAATGTTGTCATTATTATTCATTTCACTACTCATATCATTCAAGTTTTCACTGCTATTATCATTATTCATTTCTATTATAGAATAATCAACCTTTCCTGTTGAATCATTTATGTTTTTATTTAATCTTAACAAGGCATTCTGTCCTAAAGTTGATTCCCTCAATATATCAAATCTTATCAATGCATTTATATAAGCTAATTCTCTTAGCAATGGTACCCATAATTCTTGTGGTATCACTCTAACATTGCTATTACCAGTATTTACATTACTAGCTAGTTTTTCTATACTAAATTTATAAAACAAATTTTTTATTGTTTTCTCTGATTTTAATAAATGTGGTGATAAATCTAATGACAATAATAATCTTTTAAAACCATTTCTAGATATTCCTATTGCTCTTCTATATGAATAAAATCTAGGATCATCTGTTGTTACATTGTTTACTCCTACTGTCCATCTATTTATCATTTTATTTGTATTAGTCCCATTAATACCAGTATTAATACTGCTATTGTTGTTATTATTTGATTGTGATAAATTTCCTATTAATTCACTTACTCCTATACTACCCAGTAAATTGTTTATATTCATTATATTAGTATTCATATCTAATTCACTTCCATTGTTATTCACATTTTTATTATCATAATATATTTTACTCATATCATTCTCTCGGATTACGTAATCATATGTATTAATATGTGATTCATTGCCTCTCCAACGAGTATTTGCAAAATAAATAAATAATTCCCTTAAACATATTGATAATCTTGGACACTGTTTTAATATCTTAACAAATGAACGCAAATCCCATTCCATCAAAGGTTTCCAATATTTTTTGATCACTTTATCTGCATAATCATTATTATAATTTCCTTCTTCTTTTATTGATAATAAATACTTATTTTTAAATATACTTTCTTTATTGTCATAATTATTCCTACTTATTCTATCTAATATCAATGGTCCCATAATCGTATCTGTTAATGACAAAGGATCATCCGTCTGGACTCCGACATTTGGATTTAGTGTTATTTTTCTTAATAATTCAACTTTTAATTGATCTATTTCATTTTCTATATGATCTTCTTCCATTTTGATTGCTTGGTTAAAATTGTTTAGTATTACATCCAATGCCTTTTCTCTTTCAGATACTATTTTGTCCATCATTGTTAGTATATCACTTCTCCTTAATAACCCCTCTCTTATATTTGTTAATTGTTGCTCTTCTATTAAACATCTATTTATCAAATCAAATTGATTTGCTAAATTACCACGTCCCAATGATCTTAATTCATCTGCTATTAATTGATACAACTCCATTAATTCTTCAAGTGAATTCAATTTATTTGTTTCCAATAATGATACCAATCTTATTAATTCCCTTGTTCTTTGCTGCTGAAACTTGTTATATTCAACCTCCAAACTATGACACAATGGTTCTAAATTATTTTCCTTTAATACTCTGTAAGCGGATAAGTCAGAATCTACTTTCTGTCTTCGAATCATTTGATCTTCCAATCTTTTCAATAGATAACGTCCGAATGTAATTAACAAATTCTCTCTATCATTGTTATCTTTTATAACATCTTCCAATTTTTCTTTATTCCTTTGCAACATTGTCCATTGGTCTTGTTCTTTTGATTTTTTACCTATAATGTCCATTATTTTTTCGTTTTCTGTTGGTTCTCTCTCTAATTCATTCATTATTTCTTTAAAGTTATGCAAGTACTTTTTTTCTAATTCTTTCATCAACTTTATTGCGTCCTCAAATTTGTTTGATTCCAATAATTTCTCAAATTTACGTTCTGTTGTTTCTTTTGAATTCAAATCTACATACTTGTACCATTCTCTTATTTCTTCGATATTTGTTATTTTTGGTGTAAATGGTGATCCATATATAGGCATATTATTTAAAAATACCGATATTTCTATATCATTTATAGTCGATACCATCAGTTCTTCTGAATCTAATATTCTCTCCTCATTGTACTGAATATTTGTTGCCATATGTTGTATTTCACTACCATCTAACATATTTAAAACTTCCTGTGAATTGAATTCTATCTTAGATTCACTCACTTTTGTGCTTAATCCTAATGCCTGTTCTATTGCTCTAGTCGTTGTTGTACCTGATTTATTTTTTCTATTATTGCTTAATTCATTATTTACAAGACGACCAAACATCTTTGCATTCAAATTTTGTATTGTTCTCTCTAAGTGTACCGTATAATATATTACATAAGAACCATCCCAATTATCTATTATTGCTTGAATTTTTCCTAAACCTGAATTAAATTTTGCTTTTAATTGATGTCCTCCTGTTGATATACGATTACCAAACTCATCACGTAATATAACAATAAATGAATTAATATATTTTGGAACCTTACCATTACATGCCTTAATAATATCAATATTAACCATATAATCCACTGTTGGACATGATCTACATATTGATGTTCCTTCTCCTACTGTTGATGATGCCTTTGGTTCAGGTAATGATGGTGCTATTATTAAGTCATAAGGTGAGCCTGCTATTGGTAGACCATCCATTGTTATTCTTAATAAATATTGACCCGATTTTTCACATCTCATACGACAATTATAAACTCCGTGGTATGACTCTATAGAACACCATTCCATTGGTACATCTATTTCATCAATACCAACTTTACATACCTCCCCTTCATCTACCTTTATTAATGCACCTGTATTGTCATTACATATTGTTTTATTATTTAAATAATTTAAGCCGTGTGGTTCAGCAGTAAATGAAAACTTAATATATCCAACAGATCTTAATCTAATGTGTATTTTACTTCCACCCAAAATTGACTTATTCCCATTTTCGTCTCTTGATTGGATTACGAATGTTATCCATTCACCTGCTACTCCACAATCTATTTTTTTACCTATTATTGTACTCATGTGAGGTACACATGGTTTAGATGTTGTTAAATCATTATTATATCTTCTTAATCCATCATTATAGTAGTTTGTATCCATGTCAGAATTATTAAAATTTTCCAAATCTTCTCTTTTAATACTATCTTCATCAGATTCACCCCTGTCTTGATTAGTTATTTCCATTATTGATGTTTTGTTTGAATTAATGCTTTCACCCATATCATTATTAATTGAGTTATTATTATCACTTAACATATATATTGCTTCACCAAACAGATCTTTAAATGAATCTGAATATTCTGTTCTAATTTTACTAATATCATTAACACAATATCCTACCCAAACACCATAAGGCCCTAACGTGGGAGCAGAATACTGATCTGGCACATTAGTCCTATAATCGTGCAATAAATTGTGAACGATTCCCTTTTGTGGTCTTAAATTTAAATATGAATATTCTTTTCGACTCAAAAACTTTGAATTTTCTGGCCATATCAATATCTTGAAAGCCAAATTACCTGCAAATCTACTGTTTTCATTTGTATCTCCACTATTATTTAAAGTTTTATTTTCTTTTATTTCAATTCTTTCTAACCTGTTAACTATAATTCCACCTTTATTTTCTCCCAAATTTTCTAGCAATACTGGACTCTTCACACATGAAAAGGGAATGCCATTAATTAACATATATAAATATAGATGTGGCTCACTACCAGGTACAGGTGTTAAAAATACTCTACCTGAGAAATAACAACGCAATTTAACATCCTTTTCTTTTATTCCCTTAAAATCATTACATTGCAAAGTAATTGGTCTTCCATCAATCTCAGCACACCTGAATGGAAATAATTTAAGTGGGTCTCCTCCTTTGTCTATCAATTTTGCCTCGTGATCCCACAATACACATACATGTATCTTTGAGTGAGTAAAATCCCATATATCTATATCATTCCATGATGGAATATCATCAATATAATCGATATCAACTGTACAAAAACTAGTCAGGAAAAATGGTTCTATCAAGTCATTTCTTTTGTATATTTTAACTAACGGTTTCAAAGACCCTCTTGTTTTAAGTGGATATGAAACAAATGTTCTTAGCTGTACTTGCAATGTACCAAGATCGTTATCTTGTATTTGTGTTGTATTTTCGTCTTTGTCTGTGTTGTTTTGTAAATCATTCAAAAATCTACTCTCTATTTCATTAACCAACGGGTAAAAGTAAGAAATTGAACCATCCTTTTCATCATCTTTTATGGAATTCAATATCTCCTTCTTAAATTTACTTACTATTTCCATAAGTTTTTCATGTGGAAGCAATCTAATAGGAAATGATCTTGTAGATGTGCTACTTTTAATCCAATCCTTTTTTGTTAACATCCCTGTTCCAATCCATTTTATTGGTGATTTCGTTTCCAAATTATAGTCCCCATCCCCAATTGCATTTAATGCTCTTCTCCACTTTGTTGAGGGTCTGAGTAACCTCGAATTATGAGTTTCTTCTGAAATATATCCAACTGAAACAAAAACAGGTGGTGGATTCTCGTATCCCATTTCCACATTTGGTAATTCTGTAAAATTTCCTTTTTTAGGTCTATATATACAAAAATTCCCTTTCTCATTTTTATTTATTACATAAAGCTCGTGTGGAAATTCTACATTAAATTTTATTGCGTCCTCTAATCTTATTATTGAACCCTTTTCACTATTAATTCTTGAAGATTCCTCATTGAATTCATTATCAGTATCATCTTCACTTGAAAAGTCCTCGCAAAAATTTCCGTGCCTGTTTTTATTGTAAATGTAATTTATTTTACCAACATTTAGTGCATGTATATAAGTTGTAAAATCGCATTCCAATGAATCAATCTTCCCAGGTTTTGTGCATGGTCTCGCTACTGCCACTCCAGTACATCTTCTTCCAAGAACTGGATCCCATCTTATACCTTGTTGAAGTCCAAATATTTCAAGTGGATCCTCATATGGCAACCATAGTATACATATACAATTCATGGATTCATTTGTCCTTCCATATTCACCATCAGGCAACTTAAACTCCCTCGCACCTGAAATGTATAACTATTCAAATTATTTAATACAAAGATTATTGTGTGACGAAATGGATCAATTTGCACAATATTCAGCGTATTAAAACACTCAACCAACAAACACCAGTTTTTATTCATTTAAAAGTCTAGTAACAACATTTTTGTTGTTTTATTTATCTTAATTTCGCTCGATCCATTTCCACATCTGCAAACTCACCTCTACACCAAGGCTTGCAACTTTAAGACCCGTATCTATCACTTCACTCTGGTTCATTGTTTACTAATGCCTTTTCGAAAACGGAATACTCCTTTTATTTCCTTATTGTCACACATAACTCTTACTTTTTTTATTTCAATATTACTCGTACCTTGAACTTGTTAATTTATAAGTAATTGCATGACTATCCACAAACGTGTTGCCGCCAAACCACGCGCGCCTTGGTTAACGATATAGGCAATTTTGTTGCATGCAGATAGACACGCAGAAGGGCAGTCAAAAAAAATATATGGCAAATATAGACTTTAGACGAGTAAATCATCGAAATAGTGTTTATATTACTTAGTTTAGTTATGATTTATAGTTTGTCTATGAAATAAATGTTAAAGTTTGAGAATAACTGAACCAATACATTCTTACTGCAAATTGTAAAGAGTAACCCTTATAGTAAAGATTTCTTTCTTAGACTTTTCGTATATTTACTGAGCTTGTTTCACATATAATTGAAGTAAATGTGCGTAATTGAATATTGTTTTTATTTTATTAAAATTTAAAGAAAGAATAACTTCAATTATTTTCTGGGTTGTAGTTAAAATGTGATTATTTTTTAACCACGGATAGATAATGCTAATATCCTGTAACTCAGATTCACTCCAAACAATTGTATACGAAATTAAAAAAAATAAAAAATAGAAACATTGGATTGATTTCTACATAAATGCCTTGAGGCATGAAAATTTCAAACAAAGGATTCGTGCATAAGAGAAGAAATAACAACTTCTTTTCAACAGACTAAAAAAAGTCTAATCTACGCCTGAAACTGTTTATTATTATTACTTTATATATAACAGTAGATTAATGCTTTAATTTAAATGACAAATTTAATTTCCAGATAAATTTTTACTCATAGATTTCTCATATATCTACATATATACATATTTATATGTATAGTAACAAAATCCTATGATTATTTTAGTGCATGCGTGCATGTCTTTTGCACTCCGCAATGTGTGAATAATAGGAAGGGTGGAAAAAAGAAAACAAAGTTAAATATTAAAAAAACGTTTGTTGCAAAAAGCGTACTTAGGTATTATGGTGTTTTAAAGTTGTTATCCTAAGTAGCAAATTAAGTTAGAAAACACTTTTGAAGTTTGGTAAATTAACAGTAGGATACGAGGATAGAAGTAGGGTAAATAATTAGTAGAAGTGGATACAAGAGTTGAATGGAAGAATTAGTGTATAAGAATTTGACTCGTTGAAAGATAACATAAAAATACACAAAATGGACCCATATCTATATGGAAATATTGCGAGAAATAACAACTATAACGATAATGTAAATACAATGGAAAGAGAATGGATTCCAATTGGAGATGAACGTGAACACATCAACGATGTATACTGTGACTATGGGGATGAGTTTGAATACGGGGATGAGGGGAGTGAGACAATAGAAAGTGAGTTCAGAAACATGAATAATGAAGGTCAGGAGGATATAATATGTTGTCCAATGGAGATGCTGCACAATAGGCGTCATTTACATAGTTACAAGAAAGATAAGAGTTGCCACAGAAGATCAGATTTAAGCAGAATTCCAAAATTCAGAAATCCATGGGTATTAAATAATAAATGCAGTACTAAAGTACCAAAGGATATTCCATTAACTTTCGAGGAAGCCCAGGTGATAAGAGAGATATGGCAAGATACAAGAGCCCAATATAGTCCAAGTGACGGGGAAATAGAAAAGGAGTATCTTTTTGAAGAAGAGTATGATGACGATAATGCAGAAAGAAGAAGAATGAGTATTGTAGAAAAAGGGGCAAGTTTGGTTAGATATTCGAGACATTATGAGCTTCCAACAATATCTACAATAATAAAATCTTCAAATCCAGAACAATTCAGAAGTAGATCGTTTTCTCCGTTTACGAGAGAAATGAGAGACGGGTACAGAAGTAGGGAACATAGAAGAGGCTCAAATGATTGTCATTATAATGAAAGGAATGAGTGTTATAATATTAGAGAAAGTGAACATATTGATACTAACAACGAACACATTGGTTACTATGAAAGAAAACGAGAATTTGGCGGAAATGACAAATTTCAGACAAACATTATGCGAGATAATATGAATCAGCCGAAAATAAATAGTGGTAATGGGGATAATAGGTTGATATGCGGTGATGAAACGACGCTAAATGTTCCATCTTTTTCAAATATAAACAACCTAGAAACTCACAGAAATACGGTACAGGGAATAAATTCAGAATTCTGTCATTTAGCGACAAGCAACACCGAGATTAATTCTAGAAGAGCAACTTCTCCGGATTTGATTTCATCATCAAAAAGCACAAGTAGAGGACCTCCTCCAAGAATTGGTGTTTTAGAGCCAATGGAAACCACTGGAGGATTGATCTCTCCTGTGAACCAAAATAGGAGTTCAATTCTAAATACTCCTAGAATTGGAGTTGCTACACCTAGACCGAGACATTCAAGAGTTTCTTCAAATAATAATTATACTGAGAACATTCCTGTCGTTTCGCCTTCAGCAAAACAAACAGTTGTTTTTCACATGTTACCTGACGCGGAAAACAATAGTTCAAAAGCGACCATATTTGCAAACCCAGATACAAATAATGTTGTTACGGAATTGCACATAACCCCTGGTGTTGATATAAATGTTATTTCGACCCCAACTGGTCCTGCAATTGAATATGAAATATCAGGTGGAAGAAATGCCAAGGCTCATATAAACTTTTCTAGCAACCCAAACACGGATAAATTGATGAAATCAAGCGAAATACCAAAAATAAACCTGCCAGATAATAGTTTTTCGGACGGAGTTGAAAGTAGGGGTGGCACTCACTTTGGTTTAAGATCTGGAAGAAGAGGCAGTGGAAATGGTGGATTATCCTTAAGTCCAACTGAAAGAAGAGCTTCTGGTTTAGACGAAGATTTAAATTCTGATAGAAGTACAATTAACAATCGAAGAGGAGCATTTGGTGTGAGTGATACCATTTACAACAATAATAACGGGAATAGTTCAGTTAACCACCATGGTGGCAATATTAACCATAGTGTGAAGCACCATTCATCTCGTTCTGCTATTCAATCACCGGAAAGTCAACCAGATCACAGAATTTATGACGATGATGCCGACAATAACATTACGAGTAACACTAAATTTTCAAAAAATAATGTCGACAATAATATAGTTAACAACATTACTACAGCTAATAACGGTGATAAAGTAAATGAAGAAGAACAACAAAAATTTGATCAAGATTTATTACTTAATGAGGCAATTGGTTTAAAAGAGGGTTATAGTGACAATATTGAAGCCAGAGCTGATGAACAAAAAAACGATACTTTCTATTCTAATTCTAACATTGAATATAATAACGTGACAAAGAGTCATCCAAATCCATTCGTTCCAATAAGGAAGACCCAAAAACAAAGAACAGGCTTTACAGGTTGCATCATTAACACGTTAACATGCACAAAGGCAGATACTGCTGAATTGAAAACCTTTAGAGCTCTAAACCCAGTAGAGGTTGTGCACAGGGCTTCTGATTTGTGAGTATTATATTCAAATTTATAATATCTAAATTAATTATTTGTAGTATAATAGTTGATGCCATCTGATTCAACGGGAAGTCTGATTTTTCTTCTTTAAAGGTCAGAGAAAGGTGAATAATATAGCATTTTAAAGGACAAATAGCAATATTTATTTGCATATAACACGTATATTCTTATTCAATTAAGTTGGGATAGTTTAAGTTGTTTTACTATTTAACTCTATCGTCTTATGGTAAACAATGCACATGGGTTATATTTGAAAAATAAAGTATATATAACAGTGGTCTTTCAGCTGGTTAATGTTTCTAAAATTAATTTTTCAAACATTCAACCTTCTGAATGTACATATATTTATGTATTAGTTGTCACTTGAACTGTAGATAGTAGTAAATCAATTATTGAAACATCGCCAGCCTTTCTTTTTTCTTAATTAAATACGCAAATTGTGAAGAATAAAAAAAATTCATGACTTTACCACTCATTGTGAAATATTTCAGAGCCTGAAATACTTATCTTTTCATAAAACCGAATAAAACATCCTAAATAGAAGCTAAGAAGAGTTCTTACCCATAAATTAATATTGATTTTGGTGAATATTTTGTATTTAACCTTCTCCTTACATTAAAAGTATTAATGCTCCATTATTAGTATTTATTTACCCTTTCCCCACAACTGGCTAAAAATACATATGCATGCATTCACTTGCTGCATCTTGCCAAAAAAGCGTGCTAAAACAGGTGCCCGACTGTTGCCGCCCGAAAAAGCAAGTCCCGCAATAGAATTAGGTAAATCAAGATTTATTCTTTGGGTAAAGAATAGAGGGTGATATTATTCTCTTATTTTTAATTCATATTCATGGTATGGTTTAACAAGGTTTTGTTGAGTCGCAGAGTGGATATTTGAAATGGGTTCTATTTTTGAAGAGAGGGTGAGTATGTTTGTGGATGCAAATGGTATCTCTGTAGAGAGTATTTCTGAAGTATCAACTAATAGCAATATTGAGTTAGTTTTAGAGTCAAGATTAAGCGAAGATACTAGTGAGAATGTAAATCCTAAATTAAATGGAGACGTGTGGACAATTGAAGATAACCTAGATTTAAGGAAGCCTTCACGAGAGTTGGACGTATGTGAGACGAGAGCCTTGATAATTGTAAAAGCAACAAACATGGCTATGAACAAGAATATAAGTAAAAAAATACTGATTTGGTTAATAGATCAGTTGAAGCGAGGGCCCTCGATTCCTTTCAGACTGAAGTACTTTGACTCTGACAGGGAAACTCTGAGTTACTTATTGTATGAATATTTAAAGTCGGTTGGCGAGTGTATACCAAAAACGGAGGGTGAATACTTTGTAAATGGGTTTTCGGCCACTCATTCTCAGCTAGGATTTTATTTGGGAGTGTGTTCCTCACTCAGATACTATATCGAGTGCGTAATTGCCTTGTTGATGGAGTCAATGTCATATCCTCTTTGCTTTTTGGCACATATTTCAGCTTTGTCTACGGAGGGCTTGTTGGAAGTAGCGAAGGATATAAGGTGGTTGCTTGAGGACTCCAAAATACAAAGGGAGTCTAAGTGGACAAACAAATCACTGGGTATAAAATTAATCAATGTTATATGCTCTTTGGGGAATTTTCAGAATTCCATTGAATCGTCAAGTAAGTGTTTAAAGAGATTTTTGTCAAAAAGTTCAACCACAGTTAGCTATAAAGGCATAGAGAATTCAATAAACTATATTGAGTTGATGCCTATTATGGAACCTATAAGAGGATTTATGTTGTCACTGGTCAGTCTCAGAAAGTCTTGTTTTGAATTTCTCGAGGAACTTGTCCCTACAGTGAAAGAGAGTATCACACCTTTAGAGTACTCAAACTTTGAGTTGGACAAACAAGTATCCGTTAAAGGTTTAGACATTTCTCAAATAATGAATACATGTGAGCCAATAAAACAGAAGGACATTGAATATTTAAATTTGAAAATTGACTACTTTAAGAAAGAAACTGAGACTATTAAAAGTCACGTTAGCGTCTCAGATGGACTTGAGGAGAATCTATCTGGAATTATCCTGTCAATAAAAAAGCTTATAGACTCTAATTTAGAAATGTTCACGATTCTTAACTTGGTGTCCCTTCAGGAATTATCAGGAAAAAACCTACTACAATATACGACTAATGTTGAGAAGGCAAAAAAAAAGGGAAAAACAGAGATTACACTGTCATCGCACGAATCCAGAAATATACACGCGTTTAGGGTTTTAATGTTGGACTTTATATCAAAAATAGATAATAATCAGCGCTTATATGAAAAACTGTTCGGTGGTTTACGGGGTTCTTCACTTTATAAATTATTTCGAAGGCTTAAACTAATATCTACTCCACAAAATCAGATACTTAGAATTCCAAAAATACCAAAAGGAACACAGGATGTATCACCTTACAAAATGTCTATTAAGAATCTTGTGTTTGAGAACATAAAGAACATATATAGGGTCCACGGTGCTGTTGAAATAGACACTCCTGTTTTTGAGCTCAAAGAAACATTGTTGGGAAAATACGGCGAGGACAGCAAACTTATATACGATTTAAAAGATCAAGGCGGTGAACAACTCTCACTTAGATACGACTTAACGGTACCACTTGCGCGTTACATCGCCACGTCTGGACTTGATCACATAAAAAGATTCCAAATAGGGAAGGTGTATAGAAGAGACGAACCACAGATGTCAAGAGGACGCTTTAGAGAGTTTTACCAGTGCGACTTGGATATCGTTGGGAAATACGACTTGATGGTGGCAGATGCGGAGATAATAAATATAGCTACTGAGGTCTTGTCTTCGTTTTCAAACTGGATTGGTAAATTTATAATCAAGGTTAATCATAGGCAATTATTAAATGGGATTTTGGAAATTTCTGGCGTTCCAAGTGAAAAATTTAAGATGATATGCTCATCAATAGACAAATTAGACAAGGAAACGTGGGTGAATGTTAAACACGAAATGATTAACATTAAGGGACTTTCCACCGACTCTGCTGATAAAATCGGGAAAATAATAAATATGTCAGGAAAACCACTAGACTTGATAAACACCATTAAAGCGAACAATGATCTTATAAGTAACTGCAACATTGAAAAGGCAATAAGTGATCTTGAGCTTTTGTTCAAGTATACACACAATTGCATTGACTATTTGTCCTTTGACCTATCTCTTGCTAGAGGCCTAGACTACTATACAGGCGTTATTTATGAGGCAGTTATTGTAAATGACGACGAATCGTTTAAAAACGCTAGTGATTCCAATTACATTAATGTTGGAACAATAGCTGCTGGAGGCAGATATGATGAACTTATAGGGATGTTTTCCCAAAAAAGCATTCCTGCAGTTGGATTTTCAGTTGGTGTTGAAAGAATCATGTCCATAATCGAAAAAAAACTGGAGAATAGTGCCAAGTCTCCAAATAAGGGGTCGTTTACAGATTTTCTCATTTGCAATATAGGCGATTCGTACATAGAATACAGATTCAAAGTTGCCTCTTTACTGTGGAAGAATCACATTTCATGTGAAATATCTTATATTGGAAATGGCAAATTAAGAAAACAACTTGACTTTGCATCAAATAATAACATACCTTATTGCATTATTATTGGCGAAGACGAATTCAAGAAAAATACAGTTCAAATAAAATTAATACAAAATAACAATAGTAACAATGAAGGAAATAACACGTCAAAGGAAATTGAATTTGATGGCATATTAAACTACATTAATAATGTACTGTTTAGTACTTCTATTTCCACTTACTCTAAATTTAAATCAGAATTCACTAGGTAAACTAACCGTTAACAAACTTATTTGATTCGTTGTAACTGCAAAGAATTAAGTTTTAAATTAACAAAAACTAGTTGTGGTATACTCTTATTTTACTGTTAAACTTTTTGGAATGTTTTGGTGAAAAGTGATATAACTGTAACCCATAATCCTGGAATCTATGTAGTGCGTAATCACCTATTAAACTCAAAACACGTTTGAAATCGTGTTTAGGTATTGAAAGCAAACACGTATCGTCACAGTTAGATATCACTGTAGACGTTCTTTCATCATAGTTATTAATAATTGACCACTCACCGAAATATCTATTTTTACCAATATTATAGTCACTCACTTCCTCCATATCACCTATTGGAATCCCCCTTATCGAAACCTCGCCTTTAGCTATTATATAAAACTTTAAATCCTTGCTGTCGCACGGACCCATTTCTAGTATCACCTCTTGACTGTTGTATATCTCAACTTTTAAACAACACGAAAATATTTCCAACACATTTGTGGGCCAATCTCTTATGTTCGGAGTCTTAAGCAGTATTAAATATATGTTTTTAATCTTTTCAACTCTGTCATTTATAATCTCAATCAATTGATCTGTTTCTTTTCTAGGTAACAAGTAAACTATACTGTCTTTCTCAGCAATTAAAGAAACCTCTATTGCACTTTTATTTGAGTAATATTCATTCCAACCGTACAATCTGACCTTTTTTTCAATCTTTATCTCCTCCAACTTTGAATCGTAACCAAAAAAACCTGTCTGCATTACAGATACAACACCTTTATATACTATCACTAGTGGTGCATTTGGATCACCTTGATTTAAAAATTTATTGCCTTTCTTTACTTGTTTCTTTTCCAAAAGTGATAAAAACCACAGTCTTTGAGTCGTATTTAAAACTGCAATTGGCTCCAAATAGTCAAATGAATCTAATAGTCTTAAATTATGTTCATCGCTAATCATACCACTTAACATCTCTTTGTCCTCACAAGCTATATTCTCAAATCTTGACTTAAATTTATCATATTCCACATTTTCATTGCCATCAAGCAATAATTTTGATACAGTCTCGCCACCCCCACCAAAATAATCTTGTGCCATATTAAATAAACTGTAACCAGATTCAATTTCCTTTGCCTCTTTGATTGTTATCTCAGAAGATACTAGTTTAACCAATGTGCTCAAAGATACTGTCTTACTCTTCAATACATCCAATTGTTTTAAAAATAATTCTGTTGCTTCTGGACGCGTAAATCCTGCTCTACCTCCTATGACTATAAAAGTATCAGTGGAAACGCTTCCACCCGGTATAACACCACCTAATTTTGTAAATGTATTGTATGCCCCACCATCTATCTCCACTAATCTTCTATTGAAGTCCCTTAGTGATAATTCTGATATATTCTCAAAATTTCTATAAAATGAACCTATATAAAGCCTATCAGTCAAGGGTTCGCTTAAACCCTCGAATATTTTTGTTATGTCCGTAAATGTTGCATTTATATGCAAATACTCTGAAACATACTCTGCAAATGCATCCATATCTACCCAATTACCTATAAATAATTTGTCATATTTTGGCCATTTTTTTATATATTCTTTACTAGGTTGGCATTCCTCATCGAACAGTGACTTTGGTGGATTATTTTTAAATTTCTCCTTGTTATTTTTTGGAACATAATTTTCATATATATAGTTAAAACACTCATATAGACTTGTATGTTTTCTTAGTATTTTTGATTGTATATCTGATTTCAGATATTCTAAATTTATTCTTATTTCATTTAATGACTTCTCATTAGTTATGTCATCTGCTGTTTTAGTTGAGCTATTCGTTTCATCCTCTGTGGTTTTTCTGCCCTTTTCATTAACATCCTCATTATCACCTTTACTGATGTTATCAACAGAATTATAAGTACTTGAATAAGTTTTTCTTGCTGGAGATATTTTTCCTGCTTTTGGAACTATTTTTAAATCCGGGAATCTCATATTACTCTGAAAAGGTATTGGAAATTTTTTTTCATATTTATTCTCAAGTTTAATTAACTCATTTTTAATTTCATCATTTAATATGCCATCTATCATGTTTCCAGATATAGTTGCTATAATAACACTCTCTGATTCTGAACTGCAATAACAACTGTATGGATATTCTAATTTATTAAATAAATACTTGTCACCTATACTCGTACCTGGAGTCTTATCTCTATAATTTTCAGGAATCATACTATAATCACCATCAACTTTTAAGCTTACGGATCCATCAAATACTATTATAAAGTCTTTGGCTAATTCGCCTTGTTTAAATATGCATGTATTAGATGGATACCTCGTAAATGATGTATTATCCAACAATTCTTTTCTTTTCTGAGCATTCAATTTAGAGAATATTTTGTCATTCTCATAGTAATCTTTTATCGATATAAAATTGTTATTCAACTCTTCAGCTTTTGGCTTTACCTTTTGTTCCCATATTTCTGGCGTCAACTTCCATAGTGTAGTCTCAGAATTCGTTCTTAACGTCTTTGTATTTGGAGTTCCGTCAATCATTTCTAGTCCTATTATATCTCCCACTTTGTAAGTTTCCAATACATTCTCGCCATACCACAATGATTCTATTGAATCAACACCTCCTGCTGCTATTACTGACAGAGAATAACCATTTACATTTTTTTCCATTATTTGACTTGAACCCTGCAATTTTTCTCTCATAAAATATGTATCTACTAAATTGTATAACTCCTCTTTACCTATATTTTTAAATATTTTCACATTATTTAACAATGAATCAACCACAGTGTCTATCTCGCTTTTTCTTATTGACGGATTTAATGATAGTTTTCTACATGGTGTTACTCTCCATAATGCCCATTGTGAATTTCTATAAGATTCGTCCTTATAAACTTCTTTCGGTGTTATGTGACCCTGTATGCACTGTATCACATCTTGAACTTCAACTAATCCTCCTTCTATATTACCCGTCATCTCACCGTATAATTTACTCAATGACTTATTGCTGTAACCTGAATCCTTGCATATTCTTATAAAATCATCCAAATTCATTGTATTTTGACTATATACATCTCCTACTTTAAATGCCTCCTCAACTTGACCATATATCTCCTTCAAGTGTTTTCCTATGATTTCTGGATCAGCTGTTGTTGTTTGTGATAAATCATGTACAAACGAATATAGCAGTCCAAGCGTTAAACCATTCTCCTTTTTGTTCACTATTTGATTGTAAAACTCCTTGCTCTCAGAAAATGATAAGTATATATTCAAACCTTCTATAAAATCTCCAAATTCCGATATGCTCGCTGTCTTCTTTACATTACCTTCACACATGGCCTTATATCCTTTTCCTACAGTACCATAAACCTCTATTATTCTTCTTTTTAATCTATCCCCTAATGGCAGATTTTCCGTTTCTGGATTTAAATTCATATATATTGCTCTTTTAGTCGGGTCCTGCATTATCAATTTCTCTATTTTAGATGCTTTGTCTTTTTGTTGATTATTTGAATCTTCTTCAGATGGCGGTGATAATGAAGGTGAAGATGATAATGACGGTGGTGACGAATGCAATGGTGATGATGATCGCAAAGATGAAGACTTTTTTTTCTCTTTTTCCTCCTCTTCCTTAAAACCACTTTTTACACTTTCACTATCGTTAATTTTATCATTTTTATTATCCTCCTCAAAACTCACCGTTTTTGATTCCTTTCTCGATACTTCTTCCTTATCATTCACAGAATCGTTGTCCAAACCTGATGATTTGCTGCCATTATCCCTTTCATCCCCACTTTTTGATGAATTACTTAATTCCTCCCTGGATTTTATTTTTGATTCAGAATTTGAATTTATATTAGAATCTGAGCTCGAACCAGAATCCGAATCTGAACCAGATCCAGAACCGGAGATAGAACCTGAATTTAAGCTTGAATTTGAATCTGGATCTGGATCTAGTCTCATCTCTTTACTCTTCTCCACTGATGGAGACAATAATGAAGATGAATTTGAGACTGATTCAGATTCTGAAGAAACAGAAGAAAGAGATGATTGAGAAGAAATAGAAGATAACAATGTTTGAGTTTTTTCTTCTTTTATTGAATCCAATCTCTTATATTCATTCGTATCAACACTAGTTGCCTCTTTTTCCACACTTTCCAACCTTATATCACCAACTGATGATTTACACGCCGTTAAATTTCCAGGTATATTATCTTTTTTTGTCCCTTTCTCGAGCTCACTTTCAAACTCATTATGATAAACGGTCTCCTCTTTGACTTTTTCTATTCCCAATTCCTTTCTTATATTCATAATAATCTTAATTAGTTGTTCAGAATTTGAACTATTTTCACCTGTTAATTCTATGTAATTATCCCATATTTTATTCATATTTACATTACTCAACCCCAATTGATCTCTGCCAAATTTTATAAATGTTGATTTAGATAGAATTGTATCTTTAAAAGTTGAAACTAATATTGGAATTTCGCATCCCTCATACAACTCGTCCAAAATTCGAACGAAATCCACCAACTTTACATCCGAGTTATCGTCATAAATCGGATGTACTTTCTTGTATAATGACAATTTTGTAATCATTTTGTTTTGTTCCGTCAACTCCTCAAACAATTTATTATGATCCACCTCACTACCTGGTATTTTATTCTTTTTCAAAAACTTTTCAAAATTATTTATATTCACCTCGTTATCTGAATTTGGTTCCATATCTTTAAATGCTAAACTTAATTTATCATACATTTTCTGTATTTTTTTCTTAAACATCAAGAAATATTGTGAAAACTTTACTACCACTTTTTCGTGCTGTTTCTGAGCTGCCAAGTTTTTCAGAAAATTCTTTGGTGCAGGAGTTTGTGTTACTGGTTCATCTTTAACTTCAACTACTGCTGGTGGTGATACTGCTAGTGACGGTGGCGGTAGTGATGGCATTTGCTTTATCATTACCTTCTCTTTTTCACTGTTCTTTTGAATTACTTTCACTATTTCCTCTATTTCCTTCAGTTTATCTATTTCATAGTGTTTTGGACTGTTGCTTTCCTCCATTAACTTATTTGTTTTATCCTCCAAAATCCTGATATGATCATTTAAGGAATCTATTTTCTTTCCTATTTCATTCTTACTATCATTAAATGTTGACTCAAGGTTGCTATGTACCTGTTTAACTACAACTTTTGCTATTTCATTCATATCTATTCCTATTCTAATTGGCGAATTTAACTTTTTAATTGGGCTTTTTCTATTGGAGGCTACCATTTTTTTTGGAGACTTTGGTTTTATATCAGGCATCGCTAATGGAGGAGCAAATATACATTCCGTGTTTCTTGTCGGTGAATCCCCATCTAAATCTTCAAAAATATCATTTTCTTTGTTTTCCAACGGTATTGGTTTTATTTTATTTAGTGACTCATTCAACAAATTCTTCCTTATTCTTATATCTGGTTCCAACTTTTCCAAAATCCTTTGGGTTTTCCAATCTTTATATTCATCTGGCATCTCAACCTGGTGATCACCGGGTGACATCCCACTAGATATCCAGGTATCTATGATGCTTGAATTATTCTCACCTTTCTCTTTATACAAATTCTTCACTGTTCCCACATCTTTGCTTGAATCAAGTGATAACAAGGATTTATTGCTTCTTAAGAGCATATCCATTGAAGCTGGAATGAAACCCGAACGTCTGATTATTTGACTTGCTCTTCTTTCGGCATCTTGCTTCAAATATATCTCCATTGGACCCAAGTTTTCACCCTCTCGCGAAAATGTGATATTTTTCTCATTACTCCCAGAATCCTTGTCATTCTTTTCGTCGTTCTTAATTGGTCTCATTACCATTGCATCTGTTATCCTTCTATTTCTTATTTCCTTCATTTTATCAAATATGTGACTACAAACTACTTGATCCTCCAACCATCCTGTCAGCTTTTCTATTCTTTCTCTATACAAATTGTATCTCAAGCCTTCACAAAGTTTGGATGTAAACTTAGTTAAACTTTAAAATGAAGCAAAAAAACTTACCATTTTCATTAGCTACTATTGAATTCATACCTGCTTTGTCTGAACCAATATTTGAGATTTCTGAAGCAAATACTGAATTCTTGTTTCTCATAATTTGAACCTAAAGTAAAAAGTATTCGAAGATTGACATGTATTCAAATTAATCAAGTACATGATGTCATTTTAACAGTGAAATAATAAAGTTAATTTCAATTGTTAATTTAATTTTAATTTTTTGATATAGAAAGGATCTATCTATATGGCTCAGTCCTTCTCTTGCAAGTAAATCATTACATATCCATAACAAATATCAACAATGTTGTGAATTCATTGTTTTGATATGTAAGGTGACTATGAAGATCTATGACTCCTATGAGAATGTGAATGGCCTTGGCTATGACTGCTTCTATGTGTATTTTGATGATGATGACTTGTTTTTCGCGAACTCTCTTCATTTTGTTCATACTGACTACTGCTGTGGCCACGATGAACACCACCTTCTAAGTCATTCATTTCATTTTGCTTAATTTCATCAGATACATTAAGTTTTTTCGTATCCACATTATTCTCATCTTTATCCAAGTCAACACCATAGTTCAATATTACCCTATCACTTAGAGGGTTCTCATTCGGCTTTAAAAACCCACTACTTTCTTCGACCTTTGAAACTTTATCTATCAAGCCAACCGTCAAATCTGACTTGTTGCTCTTCGGAGGCGGCATTATAGATCTCATCAGCCCTTTACTCGCAATGCCATGATCAATAGCTCCTTCTCTATATATATAAGAGTGATTACGTACCCTTAGGGAAGCAACCTCGTTTTCAAGCTCTATTATTCTCCTGTTGCATGTCTCCAGTCTTTTTGTATCTGCTTCTATTCTTTGCTTCGCTAGTCTTAATAACTTCAAACTTTCACGGTCTGCATTTCTAAATCCCCCTTGAACACCTATTCCTCCAGGTTCTTCACCACTTTTCGCAACTCCGTTACCTATTTCTATTCATTTATGACATTTACGTTTTAGTGTTACTTTATTACTATATTTTCAAGTATTCAACTTACCCTTATTCCCTATTGTTCTGAATATCTCACATCCGTCTGACCTCTTTATTACTGCACTCAACTCATATAAATATTGTCTTAGCTAAATTAAAGAAATACAGTTATATATGCATGCATGCATTCGATTTGGTTAAGGTTGTGCATCAAAAAGACAAGTTGAATTACTTAATTC
Organism: Cryptosporidium ryanae; assembly: GCF_009792415.1. Taxonomy (NCBI): domain Eukaryota; phylum Apicomplexa; class Conoidasida; order Eucoccidiorida; family Cryptosporidiidae; genus Cryptosporidium; species Cryptosporidium ryanae. The sequence goes on from NW_027125532.1 coordinate 150,425, forward strand.
ATTTAACTAGAGAATTTGTCTCTAATAACTTACCTCACTAACAATTGTATGCATATTACTCTGCCAAGAGCGTGAAAGCTGAGTTTCAAAAGCAAGTCTTCTCTCAAGCTGTTGATTTACATCCAACGCAAAACCAAGTTTTCTGTGTAACGTTAGTATTTGATTTTTCTCATCACTACCCTCCAAAGGAACACCAAATCTCTCTGCCAAAACATGATCAACCTTGATAATTGCTTCTATCTCCGCAAGTCTATCGACTAGCGAAATATTCTGGACCGCAATTTCGTCTCTTTCATTAGTCAAAGTAGTTAATCTGTGTTCCCAAATGTGTTTTTCATATGTTTCAAGCTTGTAAGAAACAGTTTCCAAAAGCTCATTTAATATATACTCACATCGACAAAGCTTTTCTCCACTATTGACTGAATCTAACACCAAATTCTTATTATAATCTTCAGAAGGCATTAAACTTGGATCTCTATTTTGCATTGCTAATTTGTATCTAGTATTTGAACGAATCAAGTGCTCCATTTCCCTCTTCAGTCTACAATTTTCCTCATTAAGCTTTCTGAAAGCCTCAGCTATCTCCTCAGTGGTTGCGTTTTCTGGTATATTTATACCACTTCTGTTTTTACTTACTGCTCTGTCTAACTTAGCAACCAAATTGGCGTTATCAGTCTTCAAAACATTGTTTTCATATTTCAATTGATTCGCACTGCTTTGTAAATGCGACACATAGTCCATATAATCGCTTTTTTTATATGATCCACCCGAATCTATTAATTGTGCCCCCTGGTTATTAGTCAATCCGCTTTCTCCAGAGGCTGCCATTTTATCGTGCCCGTACTCGCTCTAATTATTCACTGTAAATAAGATTATCCTTGAATATTGTACATCGATAATACTCAAATATAAACCTTACTCATTTCATTCCAAACTCATGCTTTGTTTCTTTTTTTCCCACTTCACTTATCACACTATTTTCCTTAACATGTACATGTCGTTAAAAAACCATATAAATGGCGCCATTAAATGGCGGGCATGTCAAAGTAGTTCTTAAATTTTGTCCTGGTACTAGTTGACGGTCATTTAAGGTGGAGAAAAAGGTAATTTATTATCAGTAGAGGTATTTACATATAGTTGTGTTTAATTATCGGTTTTAATTGAATCTCATTAACATGAAAAAACAAAAGTTAGACAACGGAAAGGCTGTTGAAAGCACAGATAAACCGTACGTTAAACAAATTTCACTATTTTTTGACTTAATACGATCCAAAACTTCTTAATTTTAGAAATGAGAGAACTGAAGAAATCAGTGACGAACTCCTTGTTGAGTTAGAAGAAGGTTAGTTTCTTGTTGATAACTTGTCAAATGTTTATTTTTTTTTTATCTTAAACGAACTATTTCTTTTCACTTATAGTCGATTCAAACCTTATGGAGCTTGACAAGGAGTGTGCTAAGGAGCAAATGATAATCCAAAGGAAATTTGATGAGAAAAAGAAACCAATATTCGAGAAGAGGAGAGAAATCATTGAAAAAATACCCAAATTTTGGGCAAAGACCATATCAAAACACCCTGTATTTATAGAAAATATGCAGGATGAGGACATTGATATTTTAGAACATCTGAAAGATATTGAGCTGGATGACAATCTTGATGATGAAGGATCTTACAGAATTAAGCTCACCTTTGATGATTCTGTTTCAAAACATATGGAGCCAAGTGTTCTCGTTAAACATGTCGTTTTTCAAGATGGAGCAGAAACAGTTAAGGAGTTCACCAAAATTAAATGGAAAAGTGAATCTCCAAAATCAAGAATTTCGAAGAGACTGTTAAACGAAGGAAGTGGCAAGGAAGAGGATGATTTGAGTGATTCAGAAATATTTTCATTTTTTGACTTCTTCACAGACGAGATAAATGGAGATGGAATTGATATTGGAGACATTATTCGTAGAGACATTTATCACTCGCCACTTTTCTACTTTTGTGACGATATCAGTGAGGATGAGTAATTTGCAATTCTATATCACAATTTAAATATTTCCTAGTGTTGCGTAAAATCAAGCAACTGCTCATCCTGCAAATGATATTGAATTTTATACACAAACAGTTCTTATCTGTTAATCTTTTATTTAAACCCAAATTATTATTTTTCTTTTTTTTATACCAAGTTTTCGCATTTATGAGAAAACTATACAAAAGGCGCCAAAAACTTCAATGTCATCCAATGCCTGTTATCCATATGAACATAGAGTGAAATGCTGTTGTATTTACAAAAACTCTAATCCGTGTACTTTTGTTATTATTTAACGATAAACAGGGATTGGTAGAGTTGAAATTTTTTTACAGTGACATTTGCTTTTTTTTTTTTTTTTTATCTTAGTATAAATCATCTGAGTTTGATGCCAAGCTATATTAAAGTAGCTTTGAATGACGAATTAGTTAAAAAATTCAAGCCATGTCGTGTGTTTAAGGATGCCATAACTCCAATTTCGTGTATGGACTGGAGTGAGGATGGAGACTCTCTTCTTATATGTGAAAATGACATACTAAGAGTTTATACAATATCATCTGGTGATATTTCAAAAACTCATCATTCAAGGAAAAACGGTTTGGATTCGGTTAAATTTGCACATAGCAATAAATTATGTATAGTTGCTTCAAATAAGGTTGATGGGGATTCCGCTGTTCGAATTTGGGATATTCAGGAGAATAAATACCTTAGGGCCTTGAAGCTTTCGTCAAAGTAAGTTAATTGTACTTTAATCATTAGAAGACATTTATTTGTTAACATTTTAACCACACTTATTTTTAAAATAAAAAATTAAATGAAATACTTTACTTTATTAGTATTGTTAATGCAAATGGTATTTCAATACATCCTAATAAAGATTTGTTTATTGCTTGTACAGACGATTCAAAGGCAACAATATATAATTTCAAATTGGATAACCCTATCTCAGTTAGAAATACAAGGAATAAATATCCTGTTTCTACTTTTGATCCTGACGGAAGAACATTTGCAATTGTTACTGATGATCAAATGATAACGGTATATGACTGTAAAACGTTCTCCCCTTTTGATACTTTTAATTTGTCTAATATTATGGACAGGAAAGACCGCATTGAGCATATTGTTTTTAGTCCAAACGGGAGGAGTATTCTTGTAAAAACAAATAATGGAAGAATTTTCACAATAAGTTCATTTAGGGGTGGTCTAATCCATGAATATAAGGTTAACAACAGACTACAAGGTAAGTTTATTCTCGTTCACACTTGAATATTGAATTTACTAATTCAAATCTTCTACAGGTAACCACTTCAAATCTAAGACTAAACCTATTTTTTCAAGCGATTCCCAGTTTGTGTTGCAAAGTTTAGATGATGCGAACATTCATTTGTGGTCTGCTAACACCGGAAGGCTTTTGAATACGTTTCATGGACATATTGGGCAGCCAACATGCATTTCATTTAATCCAAAGAAAGCATTGTTTGCTTCAGGTAAGTTGTGAACCTGATTTACAACAACAAATTTTACTATATATGTATTCAATTCATAAAATATTCGCTTTTTATTTAGCCTGTATTAATCTTATATGGTGGAGACTGGAAATATGAGCAATATAAACTTTATATATTATTGTTTGCTTTAAGGTTAAGAATGCAACACCTGTAACATTCTCCAAATGAGGTAAAACACCTAATTTTCAATCAAAACAAAACTTTAGATTTATTTAATTATCTCTTTCCTAATTAACTTTTTCTTTAACACCGTTCCGTTTGTCCTTTACATTCCTGAATTTTCATTCAAAAAACGACTATTCACTCTTGTTAATATGTGAAACTCCCATTAATTATTTGCCACTTATATGCATGCATTTTGGTTCTTTTCTCAAGGTAAAAACTCTAAAAACGCATGTATACCGGTATTGGTGTTGTATTTCACACATAAATTCTTGTTATCTTAGATGGAACGCGGCTATAGTTATTGGGGTCGATTAAGATGATAATAAAAGCAGAAACGGCATTTGTAAAGAATCAGGAGATGAAGCAAGTTGGTGTAAAATTGATTGTTTTATTTAGGCAGGAAAATAAATAGGTTCGTGGAGTAAGTATTCGGGTACAAATAAAAGCATGAAGAAAACGAAGAACAAAACAATGTACATAGACGTATGTGAACTATTTAAATAACTTGTATCTCAAAAAATGAAATAATACCACATTTAAAATAATTTTTCCTTATTGTTTTTATTACTGTTGTTTGTAAAAAATGGCTCCAAAGTGAATGTGTGGGGAGGTCATTGGGGAAACAAAATAGTGAGAAAAAAGTGGCAGATTAGTTTTTTACTATTCTTAAAATTTTCAAAATCACTCTTGTTTAAATATAACTTTTCATATTTAATTGAAAAAAGTGTCCATTATAGGCCACAACCTACAAACAGAAGCAAGTAGTTTAGTTTTCTTCAGGGACTAGCGTAAAACAAGTAAAAAATGACTGAATATGCCGAGTTTAACTTCAAGATTCGCATATTTTGTTCAATAGTAGCGAAGATTGGCATGGCTGGACCTATAATTGGTATATCCTTTTTTGATTCAAATAATGGTCTGTTCACTGTGGCTGAAATAGAGGATAATGAGCAATTATCAGAATTGGAATCGCTGTTGGTAAGAAACAAGCCAACAAATATTGTATATTCAGTATGCAAAGACAAACTAGGACTGAAACGTCTGATAGATATACTTGAAAAAGGGGGCAGCTGGATACTGGAGGAATTGGAATACCCAAAACTATCTGCAATAGAGGACTTTGGCGACTTAATATCGCCATTATTATGCAAACAATATGAGAATTACAGCAAGGAGCTGGAGAGCGATTTAATAAAGTTGTCATTGTATAACTCGATAAATCACTTTCAACTAGTGCAATCTAGAGAAAATAATTCCCAGTGTGAGATAAGATTTCTGGTCTCAAATGGATTTATGAGAATGGACTCTGCATGCATTCATTCGCTGAAAATATTTCCCCAAAAAGGAGAGAGCAACAGATCCCCAACTAATCTTTTGGGCTTGTTAAACAAGACAAGGACCAAAATAGGTGCTAGAAGGTTAGAAATGTGGCTTAGAAGACCGTTAATTAATGATAAACAAATTAAGATGAGACAGGACGCTGTAGAGTTTTTCTATAATAATGATTTACTACGTCAGAAAATATACGGTACTTACTTGAGGAAGGTGTGTGATTTGGACCAAATATCAGTTAAATTCAGGACATTTACATCGTACATTAACTCGGCAAATCAAGCTTCGAAGGAGGCAGGCGGGAACAAATCCGAACCAAAGTGCGGTTTGGAGGACATGGTAAAGCTATATGACAGCATTCACCAGTCAAACAGCATATTTTCCGACATAAAGGACACATTGGAAGAGTGTGAAAGGTCAAAAAAGGATGTCGGTTGCGTGAATTCGGTGTATGAATTGATCCTTATTCCACTCGAAAGTACATTAAGTAAATTTGGTGACTATGTAAAGCTCGTTGAGAAAACGATAGACTTGGATGAAGCAGAGAATGGCAACTATTTGATAATTCCACAGTTCACGCCTGAACTGGAGAGACTTTATGAAAAGAAAGAGGAAATAAGTGCAAAAATAGAGTCCCACAGGAAGGAGCTGGATTCGTACTTGTGTAACAAAAAGGGATACAATGAGGGATACAGAGAGGCAGTTAAAGTAATAAGGGGAGAGGGAATGGACAAAAGTCTTTGTTTTAGAGTATCTAGAAAGGACATAGACTGTTTTCAAGACAAAAAGATTTACAAGCAGGTTAGAATAAACAAAAACGACTATTTATTCAGAACAAGAGAGATCCAAGAGTTATCTGACAAAGAGGATAGAATTCTAAAAGATTACAACTATGAGCAACATCAAGTCTTGGTGAAGGCAGTTTCTGTTGCCTCTACATACTGGTCACTGGTGTCAAAGCTATCTTATATACTTGGTTCTATAGATGTATTGCTAAGTTTTGCATTAACATCTATTTGCGCTCCAATCCCGTTTGTGAGACCTGTTGTCTACAAGGATGAATGCACTCTGGAAAAGGAATACTGCATCGAAAACAACACAAAAGATTTAGTTTTTGATTGCAGTTGCAGATTCTATTGTAAACAATTGAGACACCCTTTAATAGAGGCTCAGGGCGTAATTTCAGCAAATACGCAATTTGTGGCCAATGATGTTGATCTCCATAGACATGGAAATTTACTAAGTATAATAACTGGGCCAAATATGGGAGGAAAGTCAACATACATCCGTCAAATAGCTATATGTTGCTTACTGTCTCAAATAGGATGCTTTGTTCCTGCCCAAGAGGCGAGAGTACCTATAATGGATCAATTGATGTGTAGAATTGGTGCTTCCGATTCCCAATTGCTTGGAATTTCAACATTCTTTGCCGAAATGATAGAGGCATCTGCAATATTGAGATGTGCCACTAAAAATACCCTTGTTGTAGTAGACGAACTCGGAAGGGGAACATCAACATATGATGGATTTGGATTGGCCTGGTCAATCGCAAGCTTTTTAGTTAACGTGAAAAAGTGTTATACCTTGTTTGCAACCCATTTTCACGAACTCAGCTCTCTTGCCCTAAACACTCGAAATGTTACCAACTTGCGCGTAACAGCAACCACATCAAGCAAAAGGAATTTAATTGAAGAGACAAGCGGAGCCGGGGGTGCCGATAGTGGTGCTAGTTTCCCCCCCTCCAAAGGAATCCTTAGATTTTATTATAAAGTAGAGAAGGGATTCGCAGACAAGTCTTTGGGAGTTGACGTTGCAGAGTTAACTGGTTTACCTGTGGAAACCATAAAAAGATCAAGAGAGAAGGCGGAGGATTTGAGTCAGATAGAACAAATATACGTAGATCCACATTGTCTTCAAAATAAGAAAAAGAATCAGTTAATTGAAATCTCAAGTAATATAAAATCGTCTCTTTCAAATATATTAAATGCAATAGACACTTGTAGTGATCCAGAAGAATTCAAAAACAAATCTTCCGACTCGGTAGGAAAATTAAGCGACATATTCAAATTTGCCATACTTACAAACTGATTCACTTTGAAGTATTCAGCAGAAACATTTGATAAATTAATTGCTAGTGCCTCGTCTAGTTTAAAATCAAATCATAAGTATAAATAATCAGGTGAATTTATTGATCACACTTTTATCTCGAAAAAGTCTTCTCGCTCTTCTAGTATTTCACCCTGGGATTTTAAATTGGCCTCCACCTGAAACTCTGAGTTAACAACGGAGTAAGTCAATTTACAACCTCCATTTACCACAGACCTGAATCCGACTATAGAATTTTGAATTGTACATTTCTGTCCAATAGTTGCGTTGTCCATTATAATGCAGTTCATTATCTTAGATCCATCCCCAATAGTAACATTGTTTCCAATAAAACATTTTTTAAGCTGGACACTCCTTCCTATATTGCAGTTGAGTCCCAATACAACCTTCTTCCCGGTTTCAGGAGAAAAGCCACTTTTGAATAGCCACTCTGGACACACATTTATGACATTAGATATTGTCATATTACATTCAAAGTAACTGAGCATGGTGTTTGCTCTGACACATGGATTTTCCTCCTTTTGGTCTTGAATGTGATAAGTTACACAGGTACCTTCTATGACAGGAGGAGGGTTGGCCTTTGTGTATTTGCAAAGCTCTGACTTCTGTAAGAAATTCTCGTCGTCTAGGAGGCTATTGCAATCGAATTTAGATCTTCCCCACAATTCTGATCCGGGAAAATGTTGCATTTTTGCCAAATATGGTATGAGCTCCAATCTAATAGAGTCTATTCCGTCCTCTGGATACTCAATTGCGTTTGCTTTGAGTTCTCCGGATGCCAATTTTTCGAGGTTGAATATTGAGGATTTAAATATATAAACGTGTAAATCTGTCAGATTTGTTCTCAATATTATGTTTGGGTGCCAAAAAAGCTGTAGTTTACTCAATTCTAACACGCAGTCCTCCTCTTTAGACGAATAGTAGTCCTTCATGAACAATATAACATCCTTTTTCTCATCCATAGCAAACACGCTCCTGTTTTTGCTTTTCTGCAACTCTAAAGATATTCCGCCTATTGCTCCTGTTTGAGAGTGATTTTCTGCATTTTTGTTGAACTTTTCACCTTTTCCTCCCCATAAATCGTCGCTCTTCACCAACAAAACCGAACAAACTGCTTGTGTCAGACGATGCTTGTTTGCCAAACCCAATAAGTCAAGCTGTCCAATTACGTCACAAGTAAGCACGAAAAAGTCCGAATTTTTCAAGTATTCACGGCCATACTCCACCAAAGTGCTCCACGTGCCCATTACCTCAATGTTTGCGCTGTCCTTAATACCTAAAACATTAATAGTTTGGCTATAACTCGCGTCAAGACCAAAATTGTTTACTATTTCCTCTTTTCTAAATGCCTCATCAATGTAGGATTTAATAGACTCCTCGTGAACTTCCTCGCAAAAAACGTATATCTCTCTAATTCTATTCTTAACCAAATTAGATAGTGGGTACCATATCATGGGTTTATTGTATACCGGAAGTAGTGCCTTGCAGATGCCTTTTGTTAACGGGTTCAACATTCTGTCAGATCCTCCTGCCAATACCACTCCCTTAAACTCATGAACGTGAAAAAAGCCATCATTTGAGACAGTCATTTTAAAAATTCCAGTTAGTATTTCCCCTTCAACCTAGTGATTCGCTAAATATAATATCAGTATTCTCAGCTATTTCGTGTATTCACTGTTTTTGTCTTTCCAAACCTTGACTACCTCCGTGTTCAAAACCGTATAAATCCCGGATAAATCAGGTATTTTATTTATTTTGTATGTCCGGAATCACTTCTTTCTTTTAATACATAAAAACAGAGAAGACAACGGAAAACTAACAAATAAATTAACAAAATGTTCCGTTGTATGTTATTCGCCCTACAATCATTTTAGACTTGGCGCTAACACTTTGACTTAAAGATATAAAAAGAAAGAGGATAAAACAGTCCGGCTAAGGCTGGAGAAATATATTATTGATTTTCATTTTGGTTTGTAACAAAAACTAAATCTATAGTCTTGTATAGTACAAACTATGAGTTACTTCTGTTCGCTCCTTAGCAAACATAACTCACCTTCACAAATAACATTCTAAATTTTCGCTGTTGTCACCCTTAATCAGAGTTTGTCAAAAATAGTCAAACCAAACCTTTAATTTGCTCTTTCTTTCCCTTGGCTTAATAACCCGTATCACCTTGCTACACTATAGTAACGCTAATATGTCACATAAATATACACACAAGACGCGGGAAATTCTTGAGTTTTTGTGGGGAAAATATTTAATAAAAAGCAAGCAAGAGAACGAGAAATGTGATTATAAATTAAATGAATTTTTTTCATTTTGAATACACCTGATTTAATAATCGAATTTAAGGGGGAAAAGTAATGAGATGCGTGATAAAGCAAGAGACTCTACATTAGCTATAAGGCCTACTGAGCGTCATACTTTGAATGCATCTATATTGGAGGAAGTAAGTTAATATAGTTGAAGTAAATTACTCTTTATTTTTTAACACTTTATTTACTTCTGAACCAATTTACTTTAACATTGAATAAATTACTAACCTCAAAAATACCAGATCCACGGACTTTATCATGGATTTGGGAAAAAGGGATATTATGGCATAAATTTGGGTTCATCACAAACCTCAAGTTCCTTTAGAGGTGTTAACAGTGCGTCGACTACAGAGAGAAGCAGGAGAAAACTTTTGGAGAACACAGATAAAAGAGAGGATACTGAGTTTTTGAAGGAAATAGTTGACAAGAGAAAGAACTCGAATAGACATAAGGAGGAGGAATATGAACTCGAGGATATAAACGAAAGGAAAGATGGTTTTGAAGGAATTTTTAACAGTAGTGACTACAGTGATTACTGTGGCTTTGAGTGCGTTGAAGACGAAGGCTACAGTAACAATTTCTATGATGTGAGGACTAGCATAGATAACGACGGTGCGATGATCTCAGAGCGAGAAGAAACTGATGGAGAGATTAGCTGCAATTCAAAAAGAAAAAGAGTGGAGGAACAAAAAACACCAGAACATGGTTGTGAGGATATAATAGGTTTGTGTGGTATTGGAAAAGCACTTAATGCGAGGGTTTGCTCAGTAGGAAGAAAAACTACAGTTATGTTAATAGGTAATATTTCAGCAGGAAAAAGCACTCTGATTAATTGGATTCTCCAGGAAAATGTTCAAAAGACTGGAATGGCTATAGAAACATGTGGGATAACATATGTGGTACAGGGAAAACAGATCAATGATATAGGTGGTGAAACAGCCCTATTATTGCTTCCAGAATTAAGAGATGTTGTAAGGAGAAATCCGAGTTTGCTTATGAGTTTAAGTGTAAAGACGTGTCCTTTAAACTCAATTAAATTTAAAAATATAAATTTCATAGATACCCCAGGCTTATCTGACGGTGATTCATTATATTCATTTGATATAGACGGCGTGTTGAGAGATATAGCAGAAAATGTTTGCGATTTGATATTGGTTTGCATTGACTCTGCAGGTAATTCTCTAAGCAAAAGACTAATAGGACTTTCAAAATATCTCGCTGAGAACTTATCCAGTAAGACCAGGTTTATTTTGACAAAAATAGATGAAGTGCCTACAGAAGAGGACAGAGTTAAAGTTATGTGTCAGATAACTCAAAATTTGGCTTCAAAAATTCAAATTAAGCATGGATTTGACTTAATCCCTGTATTTGTCCCTGGAGCAAAAGACGGGTCATATTTGACTAATTACAAATCATTTTTTGAGAGCAGAAACAATGAACAGGTATCATCAGAAAACTTGAATACCAGTAATATTCGTTCTAAATCAAATAAGTCCAGTTCAAACTATATGGACAGGAGTTCTGCGTCAAACATTCAAAACTTACCCACACTAAATAGGATCAAAGATGTGCTTACTCAGATAGAAAAAGTTGTAGATAGAAAGGTGCAAGATGACATAATATCACTACTTAGTGACAGCAGTATGTTGCTGAAAATCAACAAAAAACTTATCAAAGAGAAAACCGATTTTGAAAAAAACAAAACAAAAATCTCGCGACAAAAAGTCATATACTGGAGTTCAGCATGCACTGTGTTTTTTACTTGCATCGCTCTTGGTGTATACCAACTTTCACAGAGTTTCGGAAGCAAATCATCGCTCTTTGCAGCACTTTTAGGCAATGTTAAAAACAACAATTTAATATCGGACAATGCAAATCATGGAGAGGAATTCAGTTTTCCCGGAGAAAGTCAAAAGCAAATTTCCTATGAAATTTACAACGTTTTTTGGTTAATTCTGCCACTTTCACTTACTATACTCACCCTCCTATATAGAAACATTCAGAAAGAACAAACCAAAATGTCCCCAGAAAATCTACATACCCTCAGAAAATATTACAAAATGCTCAAATTTATCCAACTAAGGGCTGCGGAGATTCATGAACTATATGTCAACAATTGAGACAACAATGCTAACCTTTGATTTCTTATTAAGAATTCTGTCCCTCTTTGTCCCACCAATGCCACCACTTATTGAAATACCTTCAACTATTCGTTGCAGTTTCAACTCAAAATTTGCTATGTGTTCTTTTCACCTACTCGTACCTTTCAATATCGGTACAGAGAAGCCGTATATATGCACGGGAGTCCGTTTGTGTGTGGAGCGCGTCTTTACCTTAGGCCGTTTTGTGTGGCGGGGTTCATATAATGAAATCTGTCGACGTACCGCCAGCGGGCACGTTGTTTATTTTGTAGTGATTATGAAACACAGTACACTTGTAAAACAGTAGGCAATATTGGAACTAATAATACTCCAGGGAGTTCGAACAGTATGTTTTTGGGAACGGCTGTCTAATTAAAGTTCCTTGAACACATTGCTATTTCGTCGCTTCCCCTCCATTGTGCTGCTTTGATGGTCTAGCTAGAATGAAAAAGGACAAGACTTGTTTGAACTATTTGATCTCAAGGTAGAAGCAAATTTAAGTGGACTAAACAACTTATTGCTTTTAATTTATTTTTAATTTACTTGGTGTCGCGGATTCTAATTGCTTTGGTTCTTTACGCCCTATAAAACAAAATTATAAATTTTAACATTAAAGTTTAAAGCCTATAGGTTAAGTTCCGACCTTATTTTCTCCTTTATTCACATGAGATTATTGATATTATTTTTCACGATTCTAAATTTGTTTCAAACTGCGAGAAATGAAAGAGAGCAATTAAGTTCTGTGAAAAACATTGCAAATAAGAACAGAGAGTCGGATTATGAGCAAGATAAACAAACTGGTGACCAAGAAGGTGCTGAGATAGCGTTATTTGAGACATACTCAAACGCCATGAGATACATTCTTGAGGGTATGTTTGGCCTTGACTACGAAAATGAAATACAAAAGTCAAATGGCACAAACAATCTCCCATTATGCAGTGCAAATGATCAAATGATAGACAAAGGGTGCAACGTTATGATGTATTCCTGCACGACTCATTTTAAAAACAAATATTTGTGTTATTTTTATTATTGGAGCTTTTGTCAATGCTCTAGACCTTGGAGCATTCGGTTTTTGAACTATATTATTCCTCCTGCTTATGACTGTTATCCCTCAATTGCCACGGACGAAGACTTTTTTCAAAATCAGGAATTTATAGATGACTTTAAAGGTACAAAGATAAAGAAAGAGTCAAAACTTTTGAAAACTCTTCCGGATGACATGGAAATTCCAGTTGGAAGGTGTGGACTGAATTTCATATTTGTTGCGTGGACTATTGTGGCCCTTGTAACAGTCATTTGGATATTATATAGATCTTACTTGTTTTTGTGTTATATGAAAGCAAACATAAGGGCTAGCAGAAAAAACAGATAGTCATTGAATATTTATGTAATTAAAGAGAGAGTTCAACGAAACAATTCAGCATTAAAATTAATGATTATTTTTTTAATAAACTATACAACTTTACACACAGTGCATGCAGAGGATATATATGGCGGGTGTAGGGAATACCACTAAGTATAACAGTTTAATTTGGCAAACTAGTCATTAATTTGTTTATTTTTGCTTTCGAAAGATATGTCTTTGTCGTTTCCAAGAATGATAAATACGAGACCACCAATAATGTTGTGGATTGCATATATTAAAAGAACAATCTCCCATTTTTTAACTAAATTAGATTGAGTGTCTTTCATAAGTAAATTTCCTGTGTCCCGTTTGATATCGTACTCCGACTTGTTTAAAATTAGTCCAGTTAGAGAAATAGAAAATAATCCAGCAATTGTGCCGAATGTGTTTCCAATTGCGTAAACAACTGCTGGGATTTCCGGGGCAATGTCAAACTGGTAAACAGTGACTCCTCCACAGCTCATAGCATTAAAAATAAACATCAGACAAACGACCAAGAGTGTATAGTGCGGAGAGGATGAGGATGACCCGGGTTTATTTATGGCAATTAGACTGAGTTGACACGCTGCGCCGACAAACATGCTCAAAGATTGGAACAGTTTTCTAACGGTTATTGGTTTAAAGTAGTATTTAGAAATATCAGAGAGATATCCAAATAGAATAATAGAAATTGACTGAAGTACCCAGGGTGGAGTGGTGTAGAATCCCATTGAGCCTGTTTCTATCTTGTGTATGTCTGTGTAATATATAGGCATCCATGTTACGAACCCGTACTGTGTCCATCCATGACAATATTGAGACACTATTACTGCAAATATGTTCCTGTTTAAAAGAAGTTTTTGAATTACTCTAAAACTTAATCTATTATTTTTAACTATCGGTGGCGATTCAAATTCGAGGTTGCTGTAACCCTGATCTGTTCTTTTAATTTCAACCTTTTTCGTGGGAAAGCTGCTTGTTTTGCATAATTCTATATCTCTGGTAAACTCCCTAATTTTGCCTTTGTCATCGTCCAAGTTGCTGCTTCTGTCCTTATTTATTTCAGTAATTCGAGGTACTCTGCTCCATTTTTGACTTTTAACATCAAAAAAAAGCCATATTAGAGACCATACAATTCCAACTGAACCAAGAACGTAAAAAGGACCTCTCCATCCCATTTTTTGAATCATTGGAGGCGTTACAAAGGCGGAAAACCCACCACCCATGTACGAACTCGCAATTATAATCGAGAATACAGTAGCCAAATATTTTTGAGGAACATTTCTCCCTATTATGGAACTCACTGCTGGAAAAGAGACACCTTCTCCAATTCCCAAGGCGACTCTGCAAATTACAAATCCTATTATACCTAGATAGGACAACACCGAGGTCAGAATCATGCACAAACTCCAAAAGAAGACTCCTGAAAACAATACCCCTTTTCCTCCTAATTTTGTGGTGTCTGCAATATACCCACCTATTATTTGTGTCCAAATGTAACCACCATAAAATACACCCAATATAACCCCCTGTTCTGATTTATCAAATTTGAATTCATCCCCAATGCTCTTAATACACGACGGCATAACAATTCTGTCTGCATAGCAAATAAATATTGAAAGCATTAGCATTAGAATCAACGACGAGTAAAACACTATAGAGTCCAATTCTGTGTATTTGTAACCAAGCAATGCCATCAATTTCGATATTCTGCTATTTTTTTCAGGAAATTCTATTTCCAATTCACAATCAGCATCTCCTTTAATTGCCTTTTCAATACCCTCAAACCCTCTTTTCTCCTCACTTTCGCGACTACTCTCATTTTCACCGAATCCAAAATTGTCATACTCACGTTCATTGCTGTTTCCTTCCACTATCTTCTCCCTTTTTTTAAAATATGCTTCAAATAATCTCTTGTATAGTCTCCTGGTTCTCCCAACATCTCTATTGCTTTCGCGCTTGGCGTTTCTCCCAGTCTGTTGGCTCTTGGAATTTTGATTCCTTTTCTCAACACTCGTTCTTAAATCACTGCTTAAACTGCCTGGCTCTGCATCCTTATATACGCACCCGTTCTTAGCGAGGTTAATTTCGGAAGCCGATTCACAGTTTGAGCATTCTGTTGACGCCGTTGGATTTTCTTCCAAAAAGTCAAATGATGGAGTTTTCATGTTTGGAATGTACATATAACTAAACGACCAACTCTATGTCGTTAATAATATCAAAATTAGTTCGTATTGCCGTTTAAATCTCAGCACTCACAAGTTTCTCCAGAATGTAACCAATTTCACAATAAGGCAATAAATGTATGTCACAGAGGACATATGTCATTACTTTCCTTGTTGTGATTGAGTGTTTCTAATTCACGAGGACTTCTCTCTCAGCCGTTTTATGGATTTTTATTGTCATCCAGTCATGAATCAGAACAAGTTGAAAACCGAAACAACGAATCCGGGCCGTTTAAGACAATGCTTATTAACTAATGAATCCCCTTGCTGTTATCCCGAGTCCTTTTTCAACCAGTTTATTTTTCAACTTCGGTTTTGAAATTGGTGTCAAAAGATCTCAAACAACTATGTTGGAGGTCTGTCAAAAGAGCCAAATTTCTTGTAATAGCAGTACCTCTAATAACATTGAACTGGAAATAATAAACCCACACACAAGGATGTATGTTTGCCAAGTATGGACAAGTGAAGAAAACTCTCTTCCAAACAGCAAAATCTATTAAATCCTTCACTTACATACGTAAATCCAAGGTGCTCAAATGTAATATTTTCACGGACGTACTAATAACTATGCTCTATCTACTCTTGGCTAGAAAGTAATTAACCTTGACACCAACTCGAATTTTAGTGGAAGGCGGCAACTTTGAAATAGCAAGAAGCATGACAGGAGAGGGCAAGGTGCAAAATAGGGTCGAAGCGAGTAAGCAGTTATGTCAAGACAAGAATAAATACATGAAATTAGATTGTAAAAAAGAAGCAATTACTACTCAACAATATTTATTGTTTATCATTTATTGATTGATATATGATGACGTGTCTATTTGACTTGGCATTTCCGAAATGTTAACCTCGAATCTGCTCTGTACGTCGTTCAAGATTTGAGAATCGGCTTGAGAGGAGACCATAGTAATGGCAAGACCCTTGGTACCAAATCTGCCTGCTCTTCCTACCCTGTGCAAATAGGAGTCTGTGTTTTCTGGCATGTCATAGTTGATTACAATGTTAACTCTTTCGATGTCAATTCCTCTCCCGAACAGGTCAGTTGCGACCATGATTCTCTTTTCGAAGTTTTTAAATTGTTGGTATCTAGATATTCTCTCTTGTTGACTTAGAGCAGCATGAATGCAGATTGATGGGAAACTGCACTCAGTGAGCAGTTTGTGGAGGGCCTGAGCTCTAGATACGCTCTTGACAAAAATAATAACCTGGTTGAACTCAAGTTGGTCAAGAAGGTCATTTAGCTTTCTGTTCTTTTCCGATTCACCTAATTTAACGTAATACTGTAGCAATCCGTGGAGCGTAAGCTTTGTTTCATCATCTACAAATATTTCAACTGGATTTTGCATAAATTTTCTACATACGTCTCGTATTTCTTTTGTCATTGTAGCACTAAACATCATAACTTGTTTTTTTCTAGGTGTACTTGTGAATATTTCCTGTACGTCTTTCCTCATATCTAAAGACTCAAGACACTTGTCGCACTCATCTAATACGAAATGAGCGACGTTATCAGTATTAAGTTTTTTCTGTCTAATTAAGGCTATAATTCTTCCAGGTGTGCCGATAAGTATATTAGGTGTTGAGTTGCCTAACATGTCGATATCCTTTTGAATTGGTATTCCTCCGTAAACCACCTGTGGCCTCACATTCCTAAGGTATTTCGAAAAACGATCAAACTCATTCTTTACTTGAAACGCCAATTCTCTAGTGTGGCCTATACAAATGCACTCTACGTTCTTGCTTTCATCATCTGGATTTAATTGTTGAAGTACAGAAAGTACAAATACCGCTGTTTTCCCCATTCCTGACTTAGCCTGACATAGGATATCTACTCCTGTAATTGCATGTGGTATTGTTTCGTGCTGTACTTCAGACGGATGCTCAAAACCTGCATCTCCGATAGCTCTTATCAACTCCGGTTTCAAGAAAAAGTCTCTAAAGCCTGAAGCGTGAATCGCAACGTAGTTTCCACGTCCAACTTTCGATCCTTCCTCCGCTCTCGTCTCCTCTATCTTTGTTGTCTCCTCCTCCTCATAATCAACCAATTCCTCTGTATTCTGTGCCGACATTATATTATTTTGCGATTATTCCTTATTAATAAAGTGATTAATTATAGGTGTATCAATTTAGTCTTGTTTAAAAAGGTATTCGTACTTTAACCGATACAATAGAATATAGTTCTAAGTTCTGCAACTAATTCCAGCAGTTAAGTCAGGTTTATTGCACTAACCGAATTACCAATATAACCTGGCAACTTTCTTAGCGATTCGAGTAAATAAATTCGAACAAATTATTTACTACAGTTGCGATATTTATATAAAAACCTATT
The DNA here is from genome assembly GCF_009792415.1 of Cryptosporidium ryanae. Lineage (NCBI taxonomy): Eukaryota > Apicomplexa > Conoidasida > Eucoccidiorida > Cryptosporidiidae > Cryptosporidium > Cryptosporidium ryanae. Next base: position 167,943 of record NW_027125532.1, read on the forward strand.
CGCGTCTTTTTCTTATTTATTGTTTTCTTGCTATCTTACTATTCTCCGATTAGATTTATTTTATCGAAACAGCTTGCAATTAACAGTAACCTTTTTTTCAGAGGAAGACCTTCTTCTCTTTAGAAGAAACTTTTCACTCTTTGTAATTATATTTATTTTCTCTATCACTATTGTTACCTTGCTGGCCAATTTATCAATTTTTACATTCAAATTATGCCTTTTATATTTGTTTATATTTCTACTAGAAGTGACTCCCTATTACTATTATTGCTATTATATATTTATATATATTAATATACTATATATACATACATTTACAATATCCACTTGTATACACGGAACTTTTAATAAACTGCCATTTATGTAGTACCTATTTTCATATCCTGTTTTTACTGGTTATACCAGATTATTTGTCTTTATATGCCATTCCTATATATTTATTATTTAATATTAATGTACCTGCCAGGCGCCATGCAATAGACAGACAAGGCGGGTTGGATGGGCACTGTTAATATATTGTGATCGGTAACGTTAGTGGGGGGAAAGTCAGAACAGAATTTAGAGATCAAAGTTTACTGAATGAGAGTAAAGAAAAGAGAATATGAATATTAAACTAAATAAATCACAATAATCCTTACAAAATAGTTTTGCAAATAACCAAAGTCGTATTGTAATCAGCTCTATAACTTGAAAACAAACGAACTAATGACAATAGTTCTTTCAAAAGCGAATGCAGTGGCAGTAACAGTCAATAATCAAAGTAAATGAGTATAGATTAATTTATATATGTACACGTATGTATTTACTTATAAACTTGGCATATACCAAAGAACAATATACCAAAAGTAAGAAACATGAATCGACGTTGAATTGGTAACCTTTATCAATGAGTTTTAAAAAAGTGTTCATATACTGCATAAGTTGAGGCTGTAATACAACAAAATTCATAAAAAATTAGGTATCCATGAATTAAAATATTGAGAAAACCAGGTACTTTCTGTGACCAAACAATTCTATATATATATAACGGGTATAATATGATTATACAAGTGTCAAAGTAACCAGCAAGTAACTCAACGTACTGAGCAGCATCCTTAGCAATTAGAGCTAAAAGGATACAAAACATCAGGAATAAGAATGACGACAGTACCCTGAAGTATGTTGAGAACAAGAATCTTGTGAAAAACGAAGAGTTTTTATCTGAATAAGAAATTGTAGATACGTCTGTGCCAGAAATATAGCTTTGTCTGCTCTTTCTTTTGCAGTGTCTGTCACTGGGAGAATCCATGGGCTTTGAACTAGACGCTCCATCCATAAATGTGAAATAAGAGCTAACACTGTGTTGACTTCCTCTAACATCAATTTTGTTGGACTTTTCATTCATTAATATCATTACTTCTTGTATGTCATCCATCATTTTGTCTATATATTTTTCCAAAAAAAACAAATTCTTTATCGAGTCTACAAATGGTATGACATGAAGTGGAATGACCACCAACATGGTTATTGCCAGTACAAGCCTTGCAGCTGCTATAACCGTGTCGTATGGCGAATAGTTGAGTGTTGGATTTGGAAGCAGTGTAGTGCCAAAACTAAGATTTAAAATAGTGGATAAGGAGACGCAAATGGTCATCATTGTGAGAGTACTACTAATAAGCAGAATAACGGCTTTTTTTGGATTGACCTTCTTTACTGGGGCAATGGCTTGAACACAAATCATGTGAGAATCAAAACAATATATGGCAAATAGGAATACTTTTGTAGCCATTAATATTCCTAAATGAGGCCCAAATTCCATGGGAGTAGGTGGTTTTGGAGGCGGAAATTGTTTAATGTTGAGCGAGCTAATTATCTCTGGTAATAGCGTGGCATTAACTGAAGGAACAAACGGTGAAATAAAGTATCTGTAAAAGACTGAAGATAAAAACAGTATAAATGATATTAGCGACAAATATCCAAGACCTGCCAGTTTGGATATATCTGGTTGGGATGATGGATAAAAAACCAAAATAAAGCAAAGCAGATTAAGTGCCTTCTTGTTATTTATGAGATTTATAAATGGAATAACCCATGTTGCAACTGAATTTACATCATAAAAGTGTATTGCCAAAAACTGGATAAGTTGTTTTAATAGGTCTTCAACATAATCAACAAACAGTATGAAATACGTTGGAATACAGTATCCTATAAGCACTACAATAAGTAGATTCATAATCCTAGAATGAAATAGAAGTTTGCCTCTTAATTCTTGCTTAAATTCGTCAAATAGCAACTCGTTTTTAACTAGCACGCCTCTAACACACTCCAAGTCACTCAATGAACTTTCTGCATCTGATATTTCATTCCAGGTCGTTCCACTATTAACATTGATCCCACTACTATTAATATAACCGCTACTTACAATACTGTTTTTGTATTTGTCTTTTCGTGTTCCTGCCTCCATTTCAGATTGCTTCTTGTTCCTTGAAGGTCTGACTCTCTTTCTCATTATTTTTCTCTTCTCCTTTATAACAGAATAAGCTACCGTTCTACCTATCAAACTGCTTAAGTCAGTCGCCTTTAACTTAAGTGCTGACAAAGCCACTATAGATTCAGTTAATACTCCGCAAATGGCCGCCAACAATATAAAAATGTTCCCTAGTATAATTCCTGCTTGCATGACTCCGTAGCTAAGTACAAGAACTCCAGTGCCTATTGTGGAAGAACACAAAAGGACGTAGGATGCTAGCATTGATATTCCGCCCTCATTGGTAGAGACCACCATTTCCTGTCGGTTTAGTAAAATACGAGTCTATACCTGATAATAACACAGAATGGAAAATTAAATGAGCAATCCCAAACAAATGCTATTGTTGGGTACTATGTGATTATATTCAACCAAAGCCTCATAAAAAATATATAGTTACACTAAAGTTAATTATTCCAATAAATTGAATATAATATCCCCTACAAAAAGTTACTACCGGAAGCAATCCCAAAAACAAATGTCACAAATGTAAAGTATGCCAGAGCCACGGGCTACTTCTTTTAAAAAAATCCCTCAATTAATATTTCAGTCTATTTTGCGTTATAACTTCCACTATCCCTTTGTTATCCTGCCTCTTTTTCCTCTAAACTAGATTCGCGTTTTTTGTGCAATCACGATTTTTTTACCATGGCATACCGGGAAAAGTGCCGGTTAAAATCGTATGGGTAACGTGTCTCATTAAATCTAGAAACCAGCAAAAAAAAAATTCCTCACAGAGAATTAAAAGTACTAAAATAACGGTTATATTAAAATTGCGGAATTACACGAAAAAAGCAGTTCAAATTAGTTTTTTTTTTACTGAAATCATTCTTTTCCTCTAACCAACAAAACAAATGAAACGATTTTGAGTTAAGTTAGATGTGAACTTGTTAGAAAAAAACTGCCATTTAGTTAGCTTACATGCGACCAATGAAGCTCGATAGTGACTGTTTTGTTTACATTTTAAACTGCTGTCTATATGTATACCTTAAATGCACATACTCACCAATATAGCGCATGATGTTTTACTATACTTTTCTCTAGTTCACTTATAGAAATTGATTTATTCAAACCTGTACATTAAACCGAGTTATATGTCTCTATGAAGTTAACGTCGACGATGGTAGCATTATAGCCGGTGTAGTATCCGTCTGTCATTATTAGTAGCTTGTCCTTGTGATTTGGAAAAATATACGAACTTTTTGGAAAGAATTTGAGCGTTTTTGGTCTTATGAAAAACCTTATTTTGACTTTTGGATACTTTCTAATTAGCGATTTAACGGGAAACAAACCGCGAGAGGAAGAAGTGATGAATTCCCAGGCCCTGTTAAACAATTCAAAGAGCTGTGGCGGATTTGGTCTGGCATATGCATTTGTACTATGAATGTAATTTTCAAATCTCCTAAATAGTTTACCAAAGTAGCTTTCCTTTCCGAGTACATTCACGTATGAGCCTGAAAGGAATATTTCCTCCCTAAAATAAGAACCAGTGATGAAATCAATGACAATATTCTCCTCGTCAATTCCTGGTTTCAATTCCTTGCACCTTTCAACGGCCGACTCTAAATTTGACTCGCCTCTAAGACCGCCCCAAATATAATATTCATTATTTACTTTGACAGGCAAATAAGCTCCTGATACAGCATTGCTAGCCGTCGCAATATCAGCAATTCTAGAGGCGTCGTTCTCGTTTATTTCAACCCATTCATAAAAAGATTCGTCTTTATTTGAGTTTTTGTTGCCCTTTATTTGAGCCAGAATATACTGAATACTCCAATTAATGAGGGTGCCATCAAACAATCTAGAGGCACTAACGATAGCCTCCCTTTTAATGGTCATATACCTCAGCATTGAGTCTCTATAAAACTTTTTCCAACCATTTAGAGTACAAAAGTTGCTTATAGGTTTCTTTCCAAAATTAGCAAAAGTAAGGAGAATAGTGGACCACCATCTGGTTGAATCTTGTGATGTTGGAATGTAGCAGTTATCGTTGACCACTTCCGAGTTTCCTCTTAAATATACTTCGTAAAGAAAATTAGTGTAACTCAATTCATTCTCTATTTTTGAGTTGTTGCTTATAAAATATATGTTCTCAAGATCTAATTCACCTGCAGTTGGGGAGTAGCACTTTACGTTGTTGTTCTTTTTTGAACTGCCAAATTTGATCCAGAATTCAAATTTGACCTCCTTTCCTATGCTCGAGCAAATATATGAATCGCTTCTACTATCTGTATTGTTAAATATAAACTCATTCTTAAATGCTTTATCGCTTGTATTCCCGCTGTTGCCTTGATTCGTCTCTCGTGACATTTCTGTTGCGGTTTTTCCTCCAGGAACAAAGTGGGAAGACATAACTGCATTAAACGCACCTGAGGATATTCCTGCCACAACATCCCACCTCAAAGGGACTTTATTGTCGTAAAATTGAGAAGCCAGACCCTTTGCAACAGATGCCGACCACATGCCTCTGTTTCCATATCCGGCGTATCCGAGTATGAAACATTTGGAATAATCACTCCCAGATCCCATACTTTCTAACATTGCGGATCTGTTTCTCCTTGCGAGGCTCTCCATTTCAATGTTTGTCTTAGAGGGGTATATCTCATTGTGAAATTCCAAATACGGGGGATAAGCAGACTTAATTAGCCTTCTCTGCCATGACCTGTTGCTTGTAGTGGAAGGTTTGCATATGTTTTTTTTTGAGAACAAAAAGCCTAGCGTTGTAGACTCCAATTTCTCAACCACGTCCTGGCATTGCTTTACAGATAATTCGTCAGATTTTTTCAAAGGTATCGAAGCTACAAACAAATCGTCCTTCTGCCATTTTACCCCAGGGTGTGGAGTCAATAATAACGTTCCAATAAAAATATTAAATACACACCTAATCCCTCCATTCTTCATTTTCTTCCAAACATAAAAATATCCAACCTGAAACCTGTTCGAGCTTATATCTTGTTTCCTCTTCCACAACCGTTACGTTGTTGCCATTATATTTTTATAAGATGTTGAGTTATTACTGCAATTGCATATTACGTATATGTATATTAATAGCAACATTAATAGTATACATATTACACTCAAAGTCAGAGTTGTTTTGGCGCTACGTCCACATATATTAGTGGATGGGTACCGAATTATAAATTATAAAAAAGGGTACAGATATTGATAAATAAAAGTTTTTTAAATTGCTACTAAATCGCTCTAACTTGACCACTTTCCAGACGAATACTTTACTTCTGTGTATGTATCTGGACAAACCAATTAGTCGCGATATATCTTGTTTGTATGGGATGGAAGCTGGTAGAACCTTGAGCAGTTAAATAGGGAGGTTTAAGATTAGTTTATCGTTTCAGGACTTGCAGTATATGTTTATTTTATTCGTTGAATGAGGGGACTTTGTTTATTTTTTGTTTTAGCACTTAGCTGCTTAATAATAAACTCCTTTGGTTACAAATTGAAGTTTTTGTCGGACAATAATAAAGAGCAAGAGAAGAGAAGAAAGTTATTTGAGAAATTCACGAATGAAATTTCTAAGGAGGTGAGTTTGTATGAAGAGAACGTTCTGGCAGAGAGGGATGTGGTGAGGGAATATGTTCCTTTGTCACCAGAAAAGGGTGTGGAACATTCGGTGTTTTATGACCAGCCATTTGGGGAAATTGTTGAATCCAGGCCGAGCGACGCAACTTGCGTTCCGAGAGAGGTTCCAGAATTCTACTACAAGACTAGCGAAAATAAGTGTTACGTTCTTGTTCTTTCTGGAGGGGCCAATAGAGGGGCCTGGCAGACCGGAGTACTCAGAGGATTGGTTGGCAAACACACTACAAAGTATAACGACACTATTAGATGGGATGTTATAGGAGGCGTCTCCATTGGGGGCGTTCTTGCATTGGCAGGTCTCTTTCACGAGCCGGGAGACGAGAAGTCGTACACCGAGAGGCTTTGGAACATATGGTCCACGGTAAGACAGGATTACCTTTCTGACTGTTCTATGCCTATCTGGAAGAATCTCTTTAAGTTTATACCTCAATACATTGGCAGTATGTTGAATCCAAGAAAGAAGCCTAAAAACTCAATTTGCGATCACACCCCTCTTCTTCATTACTTGAACAACACTTTTGGTCACTTAGTTGAGCCATATGAAAACGAGACGTATATAAGAATACAGTCAGAAAAACACAAAATGGGTGAGCAGTTTGAGATCAAAAGAAGAGAGGTTTTGGTCTCGGCTGTCAGATATGAGGACGGTGAATATGTAACGTGGAATTCAAGTTACACTTCACTCCCAGATTTGATAAATGCAACTTTGGCTTCAACTTCAGTTCCAGGAGCATTCTCTCCAGTAATTATAAACGGCTCCCACTATATGGACGGAGGCGTGATTATGAATATGAACGTTGAGGAGTCTATTAAGGCTTGTTTTAGACTTGGTCTGGCCAGAAGACAAGAAGACATAGTAATAGATGCAATCGAAACTTTTCCGGATAAAAGAGTTAAATCCTACGGTGACGACAGTTCTCAAAAGAAAGATATTACTTTCATAAGCCTGCTTTCGAGGAGTTACTCCATTTTACACTCCCAGGTCACCGGCTTAAGACTGCTCAGAACAGTCTTGTGTAAATACCCCAAAGTGAATCTTAGATATTACTTCTCCCCCACAAACGAAGAATACCAAGAGTTTCCGAAGAGTGCTTTTGATGGAAACAATTTAACCGGTATTTTGAACATGCTCAAATTAGGACTCAGAAAGGGCTGGAACAACGGCTTTATGAGCATTGATGAGTGCACAAATAGTGGCGATTCGCCCAACATTTATGGATCAGAATTATTCCAAACTTGATGTTTTTGGATGAAATGAAAATGAGACGGAATAAGAGCTTTGTGATCACATGCCTTTATTTAATACCGTTTAACTATTTGAGGCTTTTACTGCAAAGCCCATTCTCTCACTTGTGTTTTAAAGTTCAGTTCTATATACAAATAGATAAACATTAAAGAAAAATCTAATTTACTTTGTCATTTGCTTAATTCTGCGGTTACTATGTTTCGACGACCTGTGCTCCGATCCTGAACAGTTTTTGCCGTGGATCTTGATTGCTTTTCTTCAGTTTAGGTCTGAACACTAACTTAACGTCCGAGAAAACTTGGAATAATGCTAGATCAAATACGCTGGAACCAGTAACAACCTCCAGTCAATCAGATCAACTTCAAAAATAGACTCCTTACCTTCACTCGGAAAAACCGGACAATACGCTTCGTCTAGACACTCTAGTTTAATGTCAGCGTCCAATTCGTCCCTGTAAACCCCAAAAGACTTCAAGAACGAATTCACATGCCTCCCCACAACTTCCCTTAGATGGGTTTGTATTCCAACCTCCTCAAGTATGTTCTGCTCAGAATTAATCAAATCCCTGTAAAGCTGCAATGCCTCCTCTATTTGAGACTTAACGTATTCACAGCATATGTGCACCCCCTCGTTCTTAAAAGCATGTTTAAGCTTTAGGCTCCATATTGCAGTTTGAAGCTTAAACAAAACGGGGTCAATTATCATAGAGCTAAGGTGCTCCTGTCTAATCCCTGCCTCTGCCGGTTCTCCTATTCCGACAGAATAATCGTTTTTACTTAGAGCAGAAGCAGCAGGAGTCCCGTATTTAGCAACTCCACTTTGAGTTCTGCCAAAGTTGTTACCCACGCCCTTGCTTCTCTTACTTTTGTTAGAAGCACTCGCCTCGACGCAAATGCTGCTTTGACTCTGATTTCCTGATCTCCCACAACCTGCTGAAGACAATCCGTCGCCGTACCTGTTATAAATGATGTAGTTAAGTTTGTTGTTCATTTCTTTGATTTCTGAATTAACAGTACATAGTAAATCATAACAGGACAACTTGCCTTGAAGTATTTGGTATATTTTGTACCCCAAACGAACAAATCTGAGAGGAACTCCAAGGCCGTCATTATACTGATTTAGCGAAATTAGTTTTGTTGCAATGAATGTCGGAAACGCCATTTGTTCATTGTCCGTAGACTTCTCTTGCATCTTGTTTTTGCTGTTATCAGTGCAAATTTCTATATATGCGGTATCTGAAGGCTGAAATTCAAGAAGCTCAAATCTGTCACTCCTAGTTAGTAACAAAGAATATAATATCCATGAATCATTAAAACAAGGGTTTAAGTCCAAAGTGATCTCAACGAACCTTAACGTCCTTTTCAGTGAGAAGTAGTATCCATCGCGAAGATGAAGCAAAGAAAGAATCCAAGAGGCCTTGAAATTAGCTGGATCTAGCATAAGAGAGATTAGTGAAAACTTAATTGACTCCTTAACCAATTCATCCACAGAATAAGTCCCGCAACTGATATTTAAAGACAAAACAGCTTCTAAAACGTCCTGATTATTTTCGTTTATAGCAACTTCTGCCAAATACAAAACATGACTAGTTGTAAAACAAAGTGTTGATAACTCCCAGTGTTCATGTTCTCCGAAATGCTTGTCTATAACGCTGTTCATCAGATAACTAAAGTCTTCTCTGTCAAATCCACAGTACAGAAGCTCCAAATCCAGTCCCCTAACATCGTCAATAAACTCTGAATTAAATCTTCTCCACCATGTAATCAAGTCCCTGTATCCTTTGTCCGTCCTCCATAAATTCCTTAGCAAGTTCTGAACCTTGAACAAAATGATCCCAATACACTCTTCCCTTTCGAGAAAGTAAGGAAAATATTGCGAGTTCTCGTAGTTATTTGTTATTGGAAGCAGCTGGTGGTTCATCGGCTTTCCAGAGTGATCGGCCAACTCTTTTCTTATGTTAAAGCACTCATACTGGACCGTACTTGAGAATCCAGAAAGGTACCCAAGTAAGTTGTCAACCAACAATTTGTTTCCCTGCAAAAAAGCCAAGTCCATCAAAAATATTTTGCAGTCCTTTGTTCCTGGTGATCCCAACAGCTCGTGAAATAACTTTAACGGTAAATTAGGCATCCTCACACAACTTAAACTTGAGTCATGGTCGTTCAAGTTTGTCTTTCCGTTTATCTCTAGCACCAACAACAAAAATATTCTCGTTATGTGTATTAAAAAAGTAAATTGTTCCTTAAACAACAACTCGGTTTCACTTCTTTTCTGATTTATTCTTCTGCTTTTTTCAGAACTTATTGACAACTCAACCAACTCATTATACGTTGACAGAACCCTCTTGAAGGTTTTGTTTATTGTCGGTATAGTTACCTGTTGTATTATCTCTATATCCCTATTTGAATTTGGAAAGTCATTGTTCTCTAGATAAGAAGTCCCAAAAAGCTCCATAAACAACCTCTCTATCTTCCAGTAATCCTCGGACGGCATCTATTCACTACATATACACACAGCCGCGAGTCCACTCACTTATATCTCTTTCTTTGCTTTCCCCTTGTTTTATTTTACCCCGTATTCTCATATCCCCATTATTCGTTATATCACACTGTTGGCGCCTAAGTTATATTACCCCTGAATTGATACAAATACATATTAATAAAGTCATTCAATGAAAGAAATTAAAGCTTTAGAATGTGTTTTGTGTTCACTAACTTTGAACTCGAGTCGAGATTTATTTTAGAACTTCACACACAATCTGCTAATTTGACACACAATACAGAATCAAACACAACTAACTGATCTTTTTTGAGGATGTGCCGATTTTAGCATTCTTGCTCTTTTTGTAGGCAACTGGTCAACGTTAAATTAGGTGTGTTTTGTGGACTCTTAGAAATGCATAAAACTGGCTTTCCAAACAAATCCATTTTTTTCGGTTTAACATGTGTCCTTGCGTTCCTGAGGGCAAATGTCAAACGAGGCATACTTTGTTTTAGTCTTTTTGTTTGGAATGCTTTACCACACTTTCGCCTTTTCCCCAGTCCGTCTTTAAGAACAATCCAAAGAGAGGGAGCTCATTCTGACAGGATACAAATCTGAAGCAGTTGGCTCGGAGTTGCGGCTTCGCTCAGGTGGCAACGGACAGGAAAACTAAAAATTAACTAGTTTAAAACTGTCAAACTAAAAAACTACAAACAAGTCTTAAAAATAAAAGAACAATTGCGATTAAAAGGACGCAAATAGAAAAATCTATGAATACTGATATTCCCTCGAGTGCATTAGTCGGTTTTTTCATGAGTAAAAAACACCAGGCAATGCTTTGTTGAGAAGTTTTTGGAGGAATTCTATGTGGCGGAATCTGAGTCACATTAGTTTTAGACGGATTTCCATCGTCATTATTGTTGCAAACTCCGTCTATGTTATCTCTTTTGTTTAGATTTTCATCGCCAGTTAAGTCATTTTCGCTAGAAGTTGAGTTCTTGAGAAAATTATTATTAGTGTATTCTGCTTCGTCTTTAAATAAATCCCTTTTATCACCGTCTCCAACTGGATCCTCCGAAATACTGTTGTTTATTTCTTCAGCATTTGAATTGTCACCTTGAGTATGTTCCTTACCAGAAGACAAGGACTCGTTTATGCATTTGTTTATTTGTTGAATTATAGGATTGTCTGATTTCAATGCATATTCATCCTGTCTATTTTTGTTTTCAGGGCACAATCTAGATAAGGCCTCCGAAGTAGTCTCATTGCAGGAACAACACCTCCAACTAACGCTCTCCCTGGCCAACTTTTGCCTCACTTCTGGACTCCAATCCAAAGAGTGAACAGCACCTTCTCCAGGAGTAGGAAAGAAAGCATGAAGAGCGTCCAACATTGTTCTTATTCCCCAAGCTGGCTGCCAAAGTTCAGGGTGATAATTGCTTGCACTTAAACATATCTTTTTCCCGACCTCAAAGCGACCGTTTCCAGTAAGAAGCATCAAAGACGGAGGGGAGAATGGATATGAATGAGGGAGTATTATTCTGCCATGATACATTCCTCCCTCAAACTCTGTTCCAGCAGGACCTTTTATTGTAAAGTGCCACTCAAATGGCTCATCCATGTTTATCGGAAAGGCACACCAAAACGAGCTCGGTTCTTTTTGTATTTCCCTATACTCTCTCAGTATTCTGCTCAAACATTGCACTGAAGCTATACCAGAACTGCTTCCAACTCCTCTGGTCACTTGTTGGTGCATCTTTAATATTCACCACCACTACTGCTTGTGCTTGTATTTATACCAATAAATCCTTTTCTTCGAGTAAAAAATAAAGAGCTGCGTCTTTTTTATATTAATATTTATTACTCGCAACAATATCTAATCCTCTTTAACTCTTAACAAACAACCACTAAGTTTCTGCAGTGCAGAAAATCAAAATATATTAAACAGAAAAGAGCAGTTAAGTACAATATAGACGTATCCCTTTCTTTCCCGGATTTTCTTCTCGCTATTATACCTCCCTATAAACCTTTCATTCACTCCACCACTAAAATAAATATAAGCGTGGCGCCAAGACTTTTTAATGTACGTGAGGCTAAACCAAAAAATAGAAAGCAAAAATGTGAAATATACTTTGCTTTTGTGATTTTACCGGTATACCTTGCGACATCCGTTATTTAACGAGGTTTTCGGTTCTTTCAGATGGACTTTGGCACGAAAAAGGAGATCCGAAGAATACTGTATAACCCACTTTTAGATCTCTTGAGGGTAGTTGAAAGCTGGAGCAAATTTAGAGTAGAGTTCAAGAAATTGGTTCACAATTATGTTGTTCTTAAAACAGAATTGATCTACGTGACGCAAAAGTCGTTCATCCCCCTAAACATGTTTGGATTGAACGAAAACTATATAAACAAGAGTGTTTCAAACTTGAATAACAGACTGAAAGCATCTGAATATGAAATAATGAAAAAGCTCTGTTATTTTGAAAACATTATAAAGGATGTTTATTCTATCGAAAACACTTTTAGTGACATAGTGAGTAACACAATAATAGGTGAAGTGTTGTATAGAGGAATGATAGGAAACGAAACAAGCGTTTCCGTTGACATTGTTATGGACTTTATTACAAGCCTAAAAGATTGCATTGAGGCAGATTTCAAAGTACAAGGACACATTATTAAACTTATAGAAGACTTAAAGGGGTACCATACTAGGAACATTCAATGTTGTTTGGGTTTCTTTCAGTCTTCACCATATGGAGATCACTTGGAAAAAGAAGAGTCGTTCTCAAGTATAAAGAAAGCAATAAGAGAATTCATTACACAATGAGGACGAACGCACTTTGTATGAGTGGATAAACATCCAATAACTTGATTTCGTGTCAGTTTAGTTTGAAACTCGTATATAACTACAAACCTATTAATAAATTAAACTAAATTAAATCATCACCAATTCTAAATTTAAACAGATGCTCTCCCTCTTCTTTTAATAGATTCGTGTATAGACGAAAGTCTTCTTCTGAATTTTTTAAAATTTCAGTTAGTTATTTACGAGTAATTTATGTATTTTCAGTTAACTTACCTTCCTGTTTCTATTCCTTCTCCAAAGTATTCCGCCAACAGTCCTATTGCAACCATGCAAACAAGTATAACTGGTATTGTTGTATATAAAACTTTTGGCTCAAAATAAGATAGTTTCGCCGCCTCTTTGTCTTGTTGGTTTTGATTTGCATCTGCGTCTCCTGAACCAACTATTTTTGGAATAACCGAAGCCAGCGCAGATAACAAAGCAGTATCTGTTACATTCCCAGTATTTCCTTCGGGTGAAATATTCACGCCTGGTGACGGGAACTCTCTTAGTGAATCTTTTAAGGAAAAATCTGATTTTATTTCATCACCGTGTAACTTTGGTGAATTTTCAACATTAATTCCGTATCCTATCTTTGCACATGATATATGAACGAAAATTATTAATAGGGAAAAAATTAGCTTCATTCTTGAAACCTTATAGAATTATGAAAAGCTCCACTACTCTAATAAATATTTAGCTTTAAATTTATTTGATTTAATTCCAATCTTTAAGCAATAAAACTTAACAATGTATTTTGTTTTCAAAATACGTGTAGACAAGCTATATGAATATTCTACAAAGAAAAACGGCCGAGGCAATTTGTACTCAAGGAAAACCAATGATAGGGAAAAGAGAATTTAAATTCCTTTGCTCTGAAAAACCTTACTTCCACTAATTATTCTTGAGATTTTATGTATTTGCATGCACCTTTTTATTCCTGTATTATACAACAATATTAGCTGCTGACCCAAGTACAGACAAACAAATTTAATATGTATGCATATAACGTATATTTATGCACCTCAAAATACACCTCCTTGGAAAGTTTATATGCTATATATACACTCAAATACCTAATTATTCTTTTACTGCATTTAACATATACATTAGTGTTTAATCTATTTATATTCAAGGGTATCGAATGTAACCGCCCATGCAACAACGTTACGTCTCCTCAATGTAACGGTAGATTTTTATTGTAAAACAGGTCTAAATTTTTTCCGAGAATATTCTTTTCGCAGAAGTAGCAGTTTTTGAGGCAGAACTCTTCGATGTTGGCAGTTGATGGGAGTATTGGAGAGATGAATGACGAAATTTCGGAGATGTGCCAGTACTTTTTCATGTTAAATAGGATTGCAAGCCTACTTCTCGGGTCAGTAGGTAATTTCGAATTAGGCAAGTATCTGATAGTGTCATCCTCTTCATTGTAATAGGCGTTTCCAGAGATGATATCGAATCTCACGCCAATGTTGTCCGGATGATCTTCCATGCAAGGGAACCCGAAATAGAGATCCGTGTTTCCATCTGAACCTGTGGTTTCTATGTTATTTTTGTTTTCTTCAAATTCCATCTCGTACATCTCAAGAGGGATGTAGTCTGAGCACATTTCTTGAAACTTGTTTACGTAGTCCTTAACTTTTAGAGTTGGGTTTTTATTCAAAATGCAAATTGCGATTGCTCTTTGAATTCTTTTGTGAGATAGCATAATTTTCATGTTTGATAAGTCGCTTCTTCCATTCATTACTTCCCTTATATTGTCTTCCTTTATTACATTTATATAATTTTCAAAATTAAACTCCGGAAAAAACATATTAAAAAGTCCATTTATTTTTGAAGCCACTATAAAGTGTTTTACTAATTGCAACAGCGTCAAATCAAAACTTAGAGCGTGTTTTAAAGAGTAGTAATAAACACAGTGTTCCGAAACAGTGTTCTCCAGTTCAGTTAGCGACTTACATAGTAAATCCCTCACTATACCCAGTGTAATTTCACTAAAAGAGACGCTCTCAGACATCCCTCTTTGTAATATTGAACTCAAAAGATTCAACAAAATATCGCAATCTATTGAGTACCACTTTCCAGCCACGTCACAAAACATCATGCTATCAAAATCAAAAAGATACTCGTATAACTCTTTCATGCTCGTTTGTGAATTATTGAACAGTTCGATGAATCCGATATCAGAATTTTCGTTTCTGGTATCTCTTCTGTGTTTTTCCATTATTTTCTCTATTTGAGAAATTATCCCAGGTGTTTTTATTAAGAATATTACACTGTTTACTTCACCTAACAAAAACACATTTTCATTTGCGTTCTTATTCTCATCGTTTAAAGCATCACACTCATTCTCCTTTTCAATGCAGACTAAGTTGTTGGTCTCTTTGTCCTTCAACACTGAATTTGTAACATCTTTCCTTTTCTCTAGACCGAGATAAGTTATATTGCTGTTTTTGCCTCTTCTAAGAATGAATGTTTCGTCACTTGTACATATTACAGTAGGCACAGAAACACGATCGTTTAGACACCCTTTCAACCAAATGCCACTTCCTGACTTTAAATTTCTCTCACAAGCTTGGTTCAGTTCCAACAGTGACCAGCTACTTTTAACTTTGGAGTATTCCGAATGAAAACTCACATCCAACATCTCCAAATAAATAAAAATGAAGGATATGTTAAGTGTTATAGAGGGAACAAAACAATCAAAAGAAACAAAAACACCCAGGTGACCTATTTGTTTTTTCACTCCAAGTTCATATTGCACAATTAATCCCACTTTCAAGTTATTTTGCCTAAGCATCACACCCACATTGGCGGCAAATACTTTTTATACATAAATTAACGTCCTTTTACACATAAACCGGAAACAAAGCCGAGGTAGTAAAGTGCAAACTTCGTTCACTGACGAACAACTCTTCAAAGGCACCCTCAAACTACCACAACTTTTAAATCTTTTGCTTTTCACTTTAAGAGTTATACCGAACCAATGCTTATAAGATAACATGATACAAAAACATCAGTGGCGCCAAAACAAGGTCTACTGAAAAGCAAAATGTCAAAAAAAAACAAAACCTATGAATAAACGGAACGACAATCTAAATTAATAAACTTTGAAGGAAAAAGAGAATTTGTGACTCGAACACTTAAGGTCTGCTTTGTTGGTTGCTATAAAGAAATGGAGTTTTTTGAGGACGAGTTTTATGATGGGAGGTCAAACTCAGAGGCGGAGAGAGAGGAGTCATTTGAAATTGAAGACTTTAGTAGCAACAACGGAAGACTAAGAATCAGAGGTAACTTGAATCTCCCAGAAAAGTATATTGGGGAAGTGATTTCATCATCAGAGTACAAAAACACTATGAACAAGGAGTTCATGATTCCGAGAAAAGGAAGAATGTTGGATATTAAAAAAGACAAAGGAGCTGAGAGTGACAAATTAGAGTGCAATTTTGAGAATCTTTCAGAATTTGATGAAGGGACTGACGGAGACTCAAAAGCAGAAATTCAGCTCTCAGATTCAATCGCAAGGAAGGTTGATAAGTACAAAGAAGCGGAGATGAACTTTTCGATACTGGATGACAATAAAATGAGGAGCAAAAGAATTCACTACGAGGAACGTGGCGAAAGTATTAAAAATCAAAAAAAAATTTGGACCAATATTATAGCCATTCGAATTTTCATGCATGATTTGTTGAAAAACGCCAATAAAATTCCTCCTTCAGAAATGATTTCCTTTTTAGACGAAGAGAGTAGACTTGAACTGAACAGCATTAGAAAAGAGATATTAGAACTTTTGCTCATGATTCGCAGGTCTCAAATAGGACTTTTTAACCTATTTAAGAACTCCAAGTTGCAGCATTACATAAATAATGATAGTCTTTTAAGCGATGTTTTTGAGGATATTAATGTCGACGATCAAACTGTAAAGATTTCAAATAAGAGACTTCATTCCGAGATAGAATTTTGGGACCTGTATACTCCATTTATGGACAAGTCTCTTGAATGGTGTATAGACGTATCTGACAAATGGAAAAAGGAGACTCAGATAGAGGTAAGTTGTATTTGCTTTTGTTTTACTCACTTAGAGGAAGCAGCTTTCTGGCTTTCGGTTGTTTATTCTTCCTTTTTGCGATGTTTGGTGCTTTGACTTATTTAAACGTATCAAGAAGATCGTATTTTTGTTTCACTAATTCAGATATTGCATCTATTTATGGTATTTGCTTCTCCAAAACAAACTATCGGTTGAACATTGAAATTATTTTGTCCGTAACACCGGACAATTGTAAAGTTGACTATACATATTCACCCCATTTGTTTTGGAAACACTGAGTATTTTCTTTTCCATCAACTGAGTATTTCAGAGGTTGGAGGGATGTTCATGGTTTTCATGAATACTTGAGGTAAAAGTAATGTCAGCCAAAGGAATCGTTTTTTTTGGTGTTACACTTTTACTACATTCGTTTACTTTCCTTGAAGTGCAGACTTTCAGTCTCACATCAGTCAGAAGCGCACCAATGTGAATCACCTTTTTCGAGTTTCAATTAAAGAGTGAAAGCCAGAAACAACAGCATCCTCTCCATTATTTACTTATGATTTTTCCCCTGCTTAACTTAACTTTTCGCTTCCTTAGGTTCAAAGAAACTTCAAGGTGCTGGATCAATCAATCAGGAATCAACTTAAACAAATACTTTTAAATAAGGAACATTCGCTAAACAAATCACGCCCAAACGTCAATTCTATGGGCTTTATCGGCTTTGAACTACTAAAAGACCGTTTGGAGGAGAAGGAATTTCAGGAACTAAATCAGGGAATATACGATGATTCAACCTCCTTTGCCTCTTTACTCAAGGATATCATTTCCGACGGTATCCCAAATTCTGACGAAAAGCTCAATTCTATATCTTCTTCGCTAATAAACAGGAGCAGGAGAACGGTAAACAATGTGGATCGCAGGGCCTCCAAAGGAAGAAGAATAAGATATGTTCCCATTCCCAAGCTGGAAAACTTTATGGCATCATCTCCATCAGTTTATTCCAACTCGCACCTTCCCGGGGCAGACAATGAGGAATTCGTTGACTGTGTTATGAGATCTTTGCTTGTGGCGTAAAGAACTGCGATTATTATGCTGTCAGGCGATCTCTCGCTTCTATATTTAAAGCTCCTCATTGCATAGTTCAAAACATAATAATACTGAGTTTGCTGTAGATTGCATTGTTCACGCACTTTTTGAAAAAATATTAGCCTCTAACCATATATTATACATTGTGCTAGAATAAATAAACACTAAGCTACGTGGCAAATAAATATATGTATGTATATATAATCTGCAGTTTACATGCACATTTACACGTTTTAGCCTATCTCAATCCTAGACAGATCATTATAGCTACTTGAGAATGTGTTTGGCGCGCTTTCCACCCATTGTTTACTCTCATTAAAAGAATTTTTGCTGGAAGAAAACAAGAACACTCATCACGAGTTTTTTTGTATTTTTAAAGCAAATCTTCCCTTTTCCTTGATATAGCTGTTAACTTCCAACTTACTTCTATTCATGTATTGACACACAAATACATATATTTGTATATATTAAAGAATATATGTTTATGCCCTGTTTCATTAAATTC
Source organism: Cryptosporidium ryanae (assembly GCF_009792415.1). Classification (NCBI taxonomy): domain Eukaryota; phylum Apicomplexa; class Conoidasida; order Eucoccidiorida; family Cryptosporidiidae; genus Cryptosporidium; species Cryptosporidium ryanae. Next base: position 186,239 of record NW_027125532.1, read on the forward strand.
GCCTTCGAGTTATAAGGAAAGCAAGGGTACTTTGGAGTTTTTTCTATGGTTGCCCACTTTAATCAGTTAAAGAGTGAGCAAGAGCGCTTTGAATAAGTTTTTGACGATAATGAATCTCAACGCGAGCCACGACTCCCCACACTCTGGAAGCAGTCCACATCGCAGCCATAACAATGCTCACCACGGAGTAAACAAGGAAGACCGTCTATCTATGTATAGAAATGGAAGGGAAAAGGATGTAACCATAACGAAGTATCGCCCAGTAGAGGTTGTCGAGTACGTACCTCCTGCGGAGGCGATTAAACATGGAAAAGGTGAGAACTCGATGAGGTATATATTTGGTGACCTTCCACTGGACGACTTTGAAGAGACAAAAATAAAGGAAATGTTGGCATATTTGAAGTCTCGTCACGTTTCTTTAAAAAACACGGCGTTTAATGACAAACATTTGTTGCTGAGATATTTACAGGGAAACGAGTATGATTTCGTAAAGGCCTGGGATGATATTAAACGTCATGTAAGATGGAGACAAAATTTTAGGATGATAGAAGACAGGCATAAACTCGAGAGGTTACTTAGAAACGGCTATTGTTATATTCACGGAAGGGATAAATACATGAGACCAATAATTATCTTTAGAGCAAAAGCTTTCTTGGACGGCGAAGACCCAGATAATATAATTCATGTTGTTTATTACTGGTTCGAGTTTGTCATTACTAAAATGCTTTCGTGGAATAGAGTGGAGCAATGGAGGGTGATCATGGATTTGCAGGATGTCACTTTTTATAATGCTCCGGTTTCTCTTTTAAAGGATATAGCTATTAACCTGCAAAGAAACTATCGTGGTTATCTTGCCCAAATGTCATTCATAAATGCTCCTATCATATTTTGGGGTCTTTGGCAAGCAATTAGTTTGGTTCTTCCTCAGTCTACGAGGGACAAAATAGTTTTATGCACTTCCGACTATAAATCTGAGTTGTTTAGGTGGATAAATGCAAATCAACTTGAGAAAAAATACCACGGAACCGCTCCTAATGTTAGCTCATTTCTCGACCCAATTCTTCCTCCACTCTGTATCAGCAAAACATGAAACTAGCCTTCAATTAGTTTTTTAATACATCTATATTTCACCTTTACACTAAAACCCATCTCTTTTCCAAACACATGTATTCACCTTTATTCATTTAGAAAACCAGCTGAAGAATTAGCAATACAAAGAGCAAAAACGCTATTATTGTAAGGGTCATTGTACTTGACATATCAATGAGTTTGTTCGCTACTCTTTGAGCTGTTTTTATTCTCCTATTTGCAGAATCTATGTTGGAATTCATCTCTCCAAGCATGTTTAAGTGGGTCCCAATTTCAGACTGAATTCCGTACCCTACAGATTTAAGCTGGGAAACTGCGTTTTCCAAAACATTCAGACCGCTGTCTGTGTATCCCACTCTCGAACTCAAATCATTGTGGTTGCTTCTGCGTCCAGCATCGACACTATTGCTTTGGTCCCAGTTATCTAGTCCAGTCTCGCAATCATACTCACTATCTATTCTACTATATCTTTTATTTTCCCTTATTGTGGTATCATTCCTATTCTTTTTCATAATAAAAACCTATATAGAAAGTTATGCGATATCTCGTGTGAAAAAAAGATGCAAGTGCAGTAACCTCTCAGCCAGTGTAAATACGTTTATACATATACACTCCTAAAGTTAAAGCAATACAAAGAGGAATTAATATTGTTGCTTTTAATGCTCAGCCAACATAGTGCGAACAAGATGGATAGATAGGCGTCTTTCGTTCACTTCCTACTCTCTTCCGGAACCATACTTACCTGACAGGATACTAAAATTCTACGTTACACAGAAAGTACTCATGACAATACGCCAACGCTTTTTTAACCTTTAAGTGTGATCCTAATTATTGGTATACTTACAAGTAATTAAGTAATTTACCGCCTTTTGTTTTTAAGATTTGCGGCGCAGTTGGTTACTGAAAGGCTGCGGAGTTGTGTTTGGAAAACAAGTACGGGAATAAATAGGAAAAATTAATAACTAAGTTTACTACTACGGTGTTTTTCGTCTTTGTTTCATCTCCTTTTTTCCAGAAGATGAATAAAGTTCGGGTGCGAAGTCTAAAATATAGGCAAATGTAGTAATAGTAGTAGTGATTATAACAGGAATAATAGAGTTAGTTTGTAAAAACCGTTTGAAACTCTAATCAAGACAGAAATTGAAACTTCCTCTAATACTCGTTTAAGAACCTGAAATTCCCTGACATTTTGTTCTTGAGGCAAAGATTAACTTTCCCGTCTTCCAAATATAACTAGTTTATTACTGTTGACGACAGGAAACACGTTCTGCCCCCCCGTGATGTCCTTCATCATCATCTTCCTGATAAGCCTCTTTTTGGAGTCTATCCTTCATTTCAGATGGTTTTGTATTCGTGGTGTAGTGAATCTCAATTGAGGGATCGTCCTCGTTAATGTTAATTGGGGACGGAGATGGAAGGAGTTCCTTCATTTGTTCCTGGGCTTTTTTATCCAAGTGATCCGGGAACACCACATTAATGACAATAAACAAATGTCCCTTAATAAATGGATTCTTGTATGTTGGCATGCCTTCATTGTTCACGCATTTAATGTCATTTGGTTTTGTTACGTCTCCAGGGTTTGACTTGACAAGTATTTTTCTTCCGTCCAAATGGGTGACTACAAATCTAAATCCTGTAAGGGCCTCCAAGAGAGTAATGTCCTTTTCAATAAACAAATCTCCACCTCTTCTTTTAAATGTTGGATGGTCCTGTTCATCCAAAACAAACACAACGTCTCCTGGAATTTCCCCCTGTTTCTCATCGGCCTCTCCGTGGAAAGTAACCTTGTGGTGATTGGGTATGCCTTTGTCAATATTAACCTCCAGTACTTTTCTTTCCTTTACAGAGCCACTCCCGCTGCATTTCTTGCATTGCTTTGTAGCAGGAATTGTCTTACCAGTGCCTTTGCATGGATTGCACGGTGACTGGGTTTGCTGTACCATTGGACCGATCTGGCGTATTTGTACGCGGACACCTTGGCCTTGGCAAAGCTCGCAATATTGAATGGCATCCTTGGGTCCGCCTATTCCCTCGCAATCTCCACAAATCGTGTCCTTGTTAATCGCCATTTTCCTGACTGCTCCATTATAAATCTGTTCAAGTGTGACTTTTAAGTGAGTAACCAAATCTTCTCCACGTCTCTTTCCTCCACCTTTATTCCCCGCACGTCTTCCGCCTCCAAAAATAACATCAAATAAGTCAACTGGATCCGATCCTCCCCCTCCTCCTTCTAGTCCCTCCTCGCCATACTCGTCATATACCTTTCTCTTCTCAGGGTCACTGAGAATCTCATACGCCCTGCTTATTTCCTTGAACTTCTCTTGGTCACCTCCCTTGTCCGGGTGGTGCTTAATGGCGAGCTTTCTGTATGCCTTTTTAATCTCACTGAGCGTGGCGTCCTGGTTAATCTCCAAAGTTTCGTAAAGCTTCTTATTATCGACCTCTCTCGACATCCTACCTCCCACTCTACCATCAAATCCTCCTCCCATATCGAATGGCATTGAAGAAAAAAACATTTTCTTAAGCTAAACTCAAAAATCCTCTTCTCCCTTTGTCTTTGCTAAGTGCTCTCTTTCTTGTCCTCTCCGGAAAATAAGCCGTTGCTCCTTATCTCCCTTCTGCTAAGTCCCTTCGCTTTCTCTTTCGCCTATTTGTGAAAAGAAAAAAACTCGTCCTCGCTAAACACCCCTGTTAGGAAACTATATTAATGTCAACTCTCTTTTTTTGACGCCTCTTAATAACTAACTATTAATAACTAAAATCCCCTCTGGCGCCCCCCACTCCGGTACTCTATTACAATTATCATTGTTCTAACCTTAAATATTTACTCATTATTATTTACGTATTTTCTCCATTATCTAAGACAACTTTAGTGCTATTTAAAGCATATTTATTAGTTTTTATTTGCTCTCAACGTTTACGAACCCTTTAGCATTCTGCCGCCACTTCGCTGTGGCGGTATACTATTTTTCAAATTATGGACTTTTGGCGGTAACTGTGGTATCGTAAACAATAAAAGATTAATAAAAAATATATGTATCAATAGGTTTTGTGTATTTAATGAGCGTAAATTTGTGATATACATTTTGGTATCACAGACTAGAACCATTAGGTATTCTACAAACACCTTTATTTCTTGGGTTAGTATGTGTGAATGAGATACCTAAATACAATTAGCCTGAGTGCGTTTTTACTCGGCTTAATAACCTTTAGAGTAGCAGAGGCTTTCTTCTCGAAATCTGCATTGAATTGTAAGTACCAACTTTTGCCTGAATATATAAATGGAATTGGTGATGGTGAGGATGAGATTTACCATTCTGACATCAGAGGAATAACCCACAAGCCTGAGAATAAGATATTTTTAAATATTAAATACGAGAGCATAGTTACGCTCTCAATAGAAAGGTCGTATGACAGTGATTTGGAGCTTTCCTACTTGAATATCGTAAGCTATGATCAGAGAGACTCTTCTTTTATCGCTGTGGGCAATTTGACTTGGGGTGGAGCAGGAAACAACACAAGACTTTTTTTGAGATCAAAATTAAAGCCTTCTCAGTATGTAATAGTAATAGGCTCTACATTTCAGAAGAATGAAGAAACAGAAAAGGTGGACAATTCTGTTTGTTCGCCTGTAAATTTTGAATTTGGTTTAACTACTCCTGAGATCTTATACTCTCTAGATTCCCTTTCACCAAACGATCCGTTTAGCAGGCCTGTGGTGACGATTAACATAAATGAAAAGTACCAATATAGCAACAGAGTTGATGACTCATTCATAATTAAAACTACTCCTTATGGAGTTAACTCACACAAAGACACTTATAATGGGAACATAATTTGGTCTAAATTGTTTATTGTCTCGTCATCTAGCACAAAGGAAGATGATTTGTTGAACCTTTATGTTGAATTGGGGTTTAGGTTTTCAAAAACTCCGTTGCAACTTATCATAGAACAAGTGAGAACAAACAGAGCTAAATACGAATCAAAGTTTAATGGAAACAGTAACACTCACTACAACAATTCCCCAAGGTTCTTTTTCGGTACCCCCATATTTAATGGTCAGTTATTTAAGGAGAGCATGGCTCTTAAGTCGTTTAGAGTTATAGTAATCGCCCCGCTTATGTCCAATCTTCCATTATTTGCCTTGTTCGACCTAAAGATATCGATTTCATTTCAGTCTCACAGCAAACAGGTAATAAACAGTCTTTTGCCAAATCAAAATGACTGCAACCTTAGAAGTCTTCCAGCAAAAATAGTGCAAAGCGGCCTGCATTCAAAGGAGATCCTTTCTTTGAAGGATCCGGGAGCAATTCCCGACAATCACTATTATTTTGGAGACAAGGTGTCCCTCCAAGGGGCCTTTGAGTCTCTAATCTCAAAGACCAATCACCTGATCCACTTGGTAATATCTAAGCCGAGTGTAATACACCTCATTTCTCACCACGATCACTCGGACATAGCGATTTCCCTTTCAAGATCCTCCTCCTTGAGTGAGGAGGACGAGGATCTTGAATTTTATCTGGATAACGACGACGAGTCCGAGCACGACAAGACCGAGATAGAGGAGGAGATGAGGGAGCTTGAAGAGTATGGAAGTAGCAACAAGTACAGAAACGGTTCTAACAGAAGGGGTGGAGGAGGTCTTAGAGGCCTAAAGAGCATGATTACTGTTTGCTCTACTATTAACTTAAACAAGAAAGTCAGCAGCAAGGAAATGAGTTTGATATTCTGTAAATTAAACGAACCGGGTGACTATTACATTCATCTGCATAGCTTTAAAATAAGTGAATCACAGAACTCTGTTTCTCTTTGCACACCTTTTCATCTAAAATTGCAAATAACTCCCCATGACCACTCAAGTAGTTCTGATCACGAATATTCCTTATGCAAAAATCCCATAAAGCTGTCCAAATTTAAGGTGCCTGTCAATGGAAATATAGATACGATGAACAAAGAAAAGCATAGTGTACTTCTTGGTGATAAATACGAATTGGCCAAAAACAAAAACACAATTCATTTGTTTCACAGACAGGAACTAAACGTATCGGGAGAGAATAACTACTTGTCCGTTCACTTGACAATTCCCGAAAACTCGAAACTACTCGTGTTTCTCAATATACTTCGTCGGGGTAAAATATGGATGTCTTTAAATCCTAATGATTTGCACAACTACTACTCATCATCAGGACCTCTTGTACCTGGTACCTATACAATACAGCTGTTTTCAGTGGCACTGGAACGAGCAGCAGATTTAAAATTAAATCATGTCTGTCTGAGCTTTGACCTTAACTTTTCACTAATTCAACTCTCATCTTTGGACAAGGATGTAGAGGATCCGGAGATAGAGTTGTTTTCGAGATGCATAATGAGTCACATGTCGCTCCCAAAAATGATTGACTTAAAATCTAACTCTTATTCGGGGGAGTACCAGGTGGACGGAACATACTTGGTCCCGTTTAACGGACAAACGGGATATGTAGACGACAAGTTAGTTGGCGAAATAGAGAAAGAGGACGGCTTTATACTTAAGGAGGCCTCCTATTCGCACCTCATTACTTTAGTCCTGTCTAGACCTAGTGCTATACACGCATCGGTGAGTAACTATAAAGGCATGGTTCTGATTCACACAAAAGACAATGATTCAAGGAAACACAAAATAGGTTCAAACAATCTCAGTGCGTTTTATCGAGAATTAAAAGAAGGGAAACACGAACTAATACTTGAATTTGACCTTATGGAAGACTTTGTAGATGAAACAGTGCAGGAAGGGGCCTGTCCAGTTCTTAAATTTCACCTATCAGTGACTCCATTGGAGCTTATTCCTGTTTTTCCACCACTTATCGACAATGAAGTGCACAAATATGTGTACGGGTACGGAATAGAAAAAGATTACTCCAAAAGATCCCACTCAGAGTTGCTTTCTATTTCAAGCGACTACCTGAATAAGTTATTTCCCGCAAAGAGTCTTAACTTTGACTTGACGAGGAAAGCGTTAACAGGAGCTTCTAAGCAAGATTTGAGTGGAAAGTACATAAGTTACAAGGGAAGTTCTGTAGACATTTTAAACATCTCGTTCTGGTACTCACCGTTTATGAAAGTGGTAATGCCTCTTGAAATTGAGTTTGAGGAGACTATGCTTGTGCTTAGGGTCTCTTTGTTCCCGTCCTGGATTCCCCTCTCCCTTAAACTTTTGGATTCAAATTCAAACAACAACGGAAATCACCACTTTTCAAAGCAGAATTCTGCACGTTACAACGGAGATACTGTTGAATTCTCGTTTTCTGGTATTAAGAAGGGATCTTATCAAATTGTAATTCATTCGAAAAACCAATTTACAAAAAGCACTATGAACAAGTCCTCTTTTATGCGTATTAGTGGATCTTTCAAACCGTTTTTGAGCACGAGACTCTTCTCGCTGCGTCAGGAATTGCTTAGCATTCCGGACATATTGCCTTTTCAGGAGCTCCCAGATTCCCTAAACAGGATAAGGTTTTTCCCGGAGAAGAACGGCCAGAAGGGTCTTGTGGCGACGATAATGTTCACCTTTAGGGAAGTCAGGAAGACCAATTTGGTTGTCCCAAAGAACGCTACACTGCTACTCAGGTTTCTTTCGGAGCCTACATTGATTTCCGGATATGAATTTTATATCACTATATTAAAAACAAAGGAAGGCAATGACTACGTTGACAACAAGCCGGTATTCAGGTCTGGAAAATACGGAGACACATTTGTAACTCTGGATCCGGGAACCTATGATTTGTATTTCTTTCCAAATCCAAACAATATGCCTTACTTGCTCACAATTGGTATAACCCGATTCAATCCGAGCGAGTATGAGGATTACTTCAGGAAAAAGGTTTCACTTGCCAGCGACTCGTTAGGAATACTAAATAAATACAACAACAAGTCGGTTGGCTCTTTGGTAAAGGCAAGCATGGAAGACGTGTTTGGATCTAAACAAAAGTGTCACTTCTACCTCGAAAACTTTGAAATAAAGTTGAACGAAAAAGAGGATCCGTACTTTAATTCTGGAATTATAAATGTCTGTCAGGGTTCAATGCTAAAGTCCGAAAACATACCGTCGGCATTTACCACTGGCTTTCGCGACATTGAACTGAATATAGGGTCCTCCTCCATGGTTTACTTCCATGTTAATTCTGACTTCATTTATTCATTTTACAGAATAGGAATTATAGTCCCAGAGGGATACTGGGTTGCCGAACAAAGAGGCAAGAGGAGTTATTTGGAGGTAGAACTCACAAAGGGCAAGTACAAGCTTAGAATTGAATCAATGAACTCCTTTACGAGTTTTGAGGAGCACGATATGGTTATGTTTTCAATGTACGTAGAAGTGTCTCCAATTGACGGTTCTGAGAAATTTTTGGAAAAAGAAGGTATTGTAGACAATTCTTTGGATTTGTTTAATGAAGACAAACAATACGGTACTAAAAACAGGAGTTCTGGCGGTGGTAACTACGAATCTCTCTGTAATATTCCAAACGGAGTGCCTCTGCCACTGGACTTGACGAGTATTCAGGGAGGTAGCACTGTATTTGGTGGTCCCTTGGACACGACCAAACCGATGTTTCTTTTCAGATCGAGAGTGACTCTTACAGACATTCACAACGGAAGGAAGAAGGTTTTCTTAGAACTCAACAAAAAGTACTTTCCTATTTATCTCAGACTTTCTGTGAGTCCAGTTAATTTCGATCTCTCAGAGTCACCAAATTTGCTCGAGGTTCTTTTCACAAAAATAAACTCTAACAAAATAGATCCAGTCTACTCCAACTCAGATGAAATGGTCAATTCCATAGAGAAGGTGTTTAAAATAGACTTTGATACTATTCAGGATGAACAAAAGGGAGCAACCCATATTCCATACTGGCTGACCTTCACCCACAAGCTGGACTCGACTTCCTCAAGGATATCCTGCATCGCCTTTGACGTGGTTTCGCATGTGGTTTCAGTCTCTAATGAAAGAATTTACTTTAATGAGATTCAAACATATGCAGACGGGCTTGTTTCCTCCTCCTCCTCTTCTTTTCACCATATAGATCAAGTCGAAAGTAAACTGAGCACTGCACTCAAGGTCAAGAACTTGCCTCAGTATGTCCACATTCCTGTGCCAGACACGTCTTTAAAAGAGGCGTCTAATATCTTGGATCTTGGATCTGGCGAATTGGAAAAAGATATAGTCATAGATCTGGAGAACGTGAATAATCTTAGTCAGGCTTTATTGATCGTCGAGCTGTATTACAACCCGCTTCTAACTGCAGCCAAGATGACCCTGTACTCCGAGTTCACAGATGACGGAGGAGAGAACTCTGAATTGGACGGACTCACACTCGTAAAAAGCAGCAAGATAGGGTTCAATGGCGACATTAAGAGTCCCTTGTACATTAAAGAGACGCTCTCTGTGGTCTTGACGCCGCAAAAGCATATTTTAGAGTGTTACATTAGAAGCATTCCGCCATTTGACTTGAAAAAGGTCCCCGTTAAGTTTGGACTGAGTTTGGTTCCACTGGATCATTTACATTACAAGAGCGATCCGCTGATCCTTTATATATCTCCCGATACATCGGTACCTATATTAGCGGGACAAAACTACCACATTTCGATCAAGCTGTCTACACCAATAGGAAACAAGAAGAGTCAGATTATTGACTCCTTTTACATTTTAAATAGGAAGGAGTCGACGAAAGGAGATAGAGTAAGACCTTACAACGTCCAGATACTCGAGTCGGGCTACTCCATAGGCATCTTTTTTAGATACACTGACATAATTAAGGTATTGCAGGACGACGCAGACCAGTTTACTAAACGAGGCTTTTTGGTCATTGAAACCAGTGGAATTTACCAAAAAGAAGGGAAATACAAATACAAGCTCGCTCCTTGGATAAAGTCTTATTTGTCGGAAAACGGGAGAACATACCTTGAAATATCCTGTTACAAGACTAATTCTTTAGGGTGGGCAAACATTGTTTGGAACGGAAATCTGGACTATCAGTTTTTCGACAAGAATGAGAATTCAGTGCGAACGGAGATTACAAGCAAGACGCAGGGATATAACCTTAGAACAAACAACAACGTCGGACTTGTTTCTGAGAAGTCGCCTGTCCGGAACGATAAAACTGCGAAAGGCGTTTCCGTTAGTTACAGCAGACCACAAACAGTTGGTTTAGAGGGCGACGCTTCTTCAAATTCTATTGAATCCTTTATTCAAAACGGAAAAGAGTATGCGGATTCGAGTAATAACGGAGTTTTGTCTTCTTTAATCGACACAAACTACGGCATTGGACACTACTATTACAACAACACAATTAAAAGTGTGGAGAATTCCACTGTAAAATGGACTATTCTTTCACTTGTTGCAATTTTGGTCTTAGTATTCTTCTATAGATCGCAAATTTACAAACTAACTATATACGCCAAAGACCATATTAACTCCTACTTCAGTGAATACAAGAACAAGAACGAGTACAATTTAATCGAGGAAAGAAACAACTTTGACTTTTTAAATAATGTTGAGAGCGACGATGAAGACGACAAACCACAGGTTCCGGGCTGTGACGGTTTGAACGGAAGCTCAAGTCCAAACCCATGCAGCACACAGGAGTATGACCTGCCGTATTGTACGCCTCCCAGAAACAAAAAGAAGGTTTGAAGGTGCAATTCGCTTAATCCCTTTAACAGATTCGTCTGCCAGTTATATCAAAGGTTGACATTTCACTTTCATACCTTAAATGTAAGCATCATATTCGTTGATTCGCCACTTTTTATATCGCTACCACTACTTACAGGAACTATAAGCTGTCCCTGTTTATCTACTCCCTTTCCTTTGTTTTCTGAGGCTCTGTTTGCGTTCCCGAACTCACGATATGCAAGAGAGGCGCCCTTTCGGGACGAAAGTATAGCTCGAGGTCTCTCTGCACGGCTCTGCGTCCCGCAATCCCAGGTAGGAAGGCGATCTCCTCTTCGCACCCAGACCCCAGAAATGCATTTGACGAGAACTACTAGATAGAGAAAGGAACAAAGTATCTGCAAATACCTTCTATCCAAACCAAAAAGGGAGCTCTCCTCCCGAAAAGCAAAAACGGTGCGCAGCTACGCTCAAACTCAAGGTAAACAACCTCAAGCAAGTGCACGCGTTGCAAAGACCCCTATTCTACCAGACAAATACAAATCGAGCATCCAGCTTTAACTAACATACTGCAAGAAAACACAGGCAGAAACAAAGTTGCCGCCCACATGCACCTTCCGCTTTTGGCTGGCGCCGCCGCGCCGAAAGTAGAGGCCCTAGGCAAATACGGCGGCGCCTGGTGCGTGTATTCAGTATAGATAATATGCCTTAAATAACAGAGGCCAATTGGGAAAATAAACAAAAGGCAAGTAAAATATTAAGTTGCGTGTCTCTTTCTGGGGAGCGTTTGGATAATTGAAAACCTCGGCGATTAGTTCAGGGAAAATCAGAGGAAACAAGAACTCAGCAGACACTTTTAATACATAATATATGTGTATGTATGTGGCACGGTTGTGACACAACAGCAATCTAGTACGACGCTGTGCTTGATTGTATGCATATGCACATATAAGCGAGTTCCTGTATCTAAAGGAAAGAAGAGTCTTTCCTTGTCCTCTTTTCTTTTGCGTTGTTTTCTCGTTATCCACTTCGAAACTTTAGAGAACTACTGTTTTTGTCTTTGGAGCGAAGAGTTGCACGTCAATCTGCCTCTCGCGCAGCAAGCCCCTTAGCTGAATGCAGTCCGAGTTGCCGAGACGCAACTATTGCAATTAGAACACTACATTGGCACAAATTGTGAGCCGAGCAGTTTCATGTGTATATTAACGGCTGTTAAGTAGGTCTGATAAGCTATTACTAGTGGAGGATCATTAGTGTGATAGTTTTGGCAATTGATTATTTTTTCTGGTCATTGGTTACCTACAAATCGCAAGTTAAGAAGCGAATTGATTGGTCTGACTGGAGGCAATAATTTTCCAATTTAATATACACATTCGTATATGTATATGTATGTGAATACAAATACCATTGGAAAACTGCGAATTACCAGAAGAGTGGTTTTCTTCTTTTTTTATACGTTTGCTTTTTCTTTTTTAAATTGTGAATAACCACCTTTTCCTGGAATCAGTTTACGCTTAACAATACTATTCCAAGAGATAGATTTTTGAATGGGTTTTGCTTAAAGAGGAGCCAGAAGATAGCCCATAGACTTCGAACACAACTACAATCCTTTTTCTTTTTTTAAACCTTAATCCACAAATAAGTGTATCTTTGATTTATTTTTCAACATAAAAACGAACACCTGTGATAACTTGTTATTTTTTGGTTTGGAAACTATCAGGCAGTTTTGACTGAAACTGGGGTAAGGTGCTCTGCTTTCGGTACCTTACTGTACTCGCTTTACTACATTCTTAAACTGAAATTGCTACAGACTTTGTATAAGTACATATAACTGCGCGTTTATATGTACGTGGATGCAGATTGAATCATTTGAGCTATGGCAAAGCGATAGATGCGTTTGTAAGCTCACTCTCACCTCTGAAAGGAACCAAATACAAGTACGAATACGCGTTTGTCCGACCTGTATATATCCAAAGGTGCGACAGACGAACTTACAAACTGAAATCTGGTTGATTTACAAAGGTAACTAACGGATTTTTCTTCTTCAATTTGACTAGTACAAACACCTCGGAATTACTTTTTGTTTTGTATATATTATCAAGGTTTACAAATACCGCATTTAGTACCACTAAGCTTTTTTAATGCTTCAAATAAAGTAAACAGAAAGCACTTGGCCGTTTTGAGGTATTTGCTAGTAATTAAGTGTCAGAAAGTCCTGAGCCTGGGATTTCAAAGAGCATTTGCACAGTTTACTTGTTCTGTTCTATTCAACACATTTTAAAATTGTACCTTGAAAGTAAGCAAGTTTGTAGTACCAATTGCTTCTAAATTCAGGACGTAATTAACAAGAAGAGATAGGATAACACCGCTTGTTCGTGGTTATTGTTTAGATCTGAAACACAATTTGCAATTCCAATTTACTTTGCTTTGCAAACAATACCATCATCCACTTATCGGAAAGTGTGAATTGTTCTTTTTCTCCCAATACATAAATTCATCTATTTTGTCTGTTAATATAGTCTAATTCAGCCGCAATAGCGAATATGATGGTTGATCAGACCGGTCATGTCGAGGATCTCCCTCTGGCCCGTGGAATGGACTTGAACCCGATTCTCGACGAGGAGCTTCTCCGCTGGATCACAGAGGCCGAGTATCTCGGGGTTTCTAGGGAAACTGCCGTTTTGATCGCCACCAAAAGAAGGGCCCTGAAGCTCAACAGGTCTTCTCAACTGAAAGTGACCACCAATAGCAGCATCGGTAACGATTGCTTCAGTGACGGCAGCTCTTCATCCATAATAGAAAACGGAGCCGCAAACTCTGCAATGGACAACAAATGCATCACCAGGACTGAAATAAGCAGCAATTCGTCCAAATGTGACGTGGACTACCGCGAGGAGTATGAGGAGGAGGACTATGTGAATAACGTGGAGTATGATTCGGAGATTGAAAAAAAGAACGAGCTCCTTGCTTCCTCCATTTGTGTCGTATCGAACAAGGAGAAAGTTGGTAGCAGCGCCAGGGACGCTCATGAAGACTTAGCCACTACCACCAGCGAAAGATTTAATACTTCTGAGGCGGCGCTTCCTTCGGTCTCGCTATCTCAACTCTCAGTTCTGGACTCTGGCTTTAAAAATGAGGCCGGAAACGCAAAGAATAGCAATGACACGGCCACCAGCTTTAGTGCTGGGCTTCTCGATAAAATTGTAAACACTGTCATAACGAACTCCGCTTTAAATAGCTACCAAAAACTGAAGCAAAAAAGACGGAAGAAGAAGAGCTACAATAACAACAACAGCAGTGGTCATCACCAAAACAACAGGAGGAAGCGCCCTAGCTGCCATAGACAGCAAAACCAGAACTCTCTATTTCAAACGGACATACAGTTTCCGGTTATTGCGAATCCTAGAAACAAAGAAGATGGAAAATGCGGCAGAAGCATCAGTTGTTTCGGTCTAAATCCTGCGGAAACAGGCACTGGCAATTACAGCGTTCTTGATGCCAGTTTAATGAAGCAGAACAAGAAGTTGTCTAATGCCAGCATGCTGAGGGAAATAGTTGAAAAGGACTCGAAGACCGCCGGGGAAGGCGGATTCAACCTAAGAGACGATAATAGCAGTGTGGACACTACCATGGGAGTAGTGAACTCTGGGTTCGACAAGGTTGATAAGGTAGGCGGTTTTTCCTCGGCTTTGGATGCAATTGTTGCCGCCCACACATGCAACCCGTTCAATAACTACCAAAATCACGGTCACAGTCACAGCCGTGTTCAGGGCAACTCTAGGGCCAGGAGAAAGAGGAGATATCACAATAACAGGAACAGTAATGTTCAAAATGCACCGAACTGCACTGAAAAGTCCTCTTCTTGCGCGGCAAATTCGAATGTGAACACAGGAAACGCTGCCACCTGCGTTGGCCCCAGCGGACTTGAGGAGAAGCGTTTAGATGCAGCTGCAAGCGCCAATAGCAATAGTGAACAGGGTATCTTCCAGGAGCCCGCTAGAATCGCGTGTCACAGAAACTCAAGGCGTCAGCTTTACGGACACAGAAAGCACGTGTCCCAGTCCCTCCAAAGCCACCAGACATCATTCCCTTCTTCCGCTACTCACCACTCCAACAGAAGCGGCAATGTAGAGACTAAAGTCCCCAAACAAACCATAAATCCAAGTAACAACGCGAGCCATCGTGCTTATCCCAGCAGCAAAAGGGGCGGGGGTCCGGAAAACGCTTCCTCCTCTGCACGTCCCAGACCGAAGAAGGCTGAGGCCGTAGAGCACGTGCGCGAACAACTTAGAATCAGCTTTAGATCCAGGGGAGTCTTAGGCGTCTGACTCCTTTTGACCACAAATGCATTCACGTGTATATATTTCACGGTCCCGAGCTACGCATATGTATAAATGTATGCATACATACACCTGCTGTGCGGCACGTATAGGAAACTTATTTTTTAGGCATTCTCTCCTTTATGCACAGACTGGAATGTTCTTCTTTGTCGTTACTTCCGGTCCTCAGTTCCTAGAGCTGGCAGTTTTACAGCGAGTCACGTGGCTCCAGATGATCTCCAAAGACTAGGCGGGAATATACATATCAGGTACTTGAAGTAACCGCGGTTACTGTAGGATTATTACTGTTTTAAGTAAAGTAGTATAATATCTGTTTTTCCATATCTCTAATCGAGGAAATATTAATAATCAAAAAACGGTGAATTAGTGCTGAGATCGAGCTCGTAAATCCGAATAATAGATTTGTGTGGTAATTTCGGCTTGTTTGTTCAAATATTGGCTACCTTTTGAAGTGCATTTGTATTAAGGTTTTTATGTGGATAATTTTACAAGCATGAGGTCTTTAAAGGAAGAAAGAGCTTTGCTTCCTTCGAATTCTTCTGTTAGACAAGGCTCAAAGGAGAGTTTTATATCTCGCTTGTCTGAACAGGTGCTTATTGGTATGGAGAGTTTTATTGAAAAAAGATACAAGAAGGGATCAATGACGTCCTCTTTTTTCGCTCTCGTTAACACTACAATGGGTGTTGGGATACTGGGGCTTCCGTGGGCATTTAGCAAGAATGGGCTTTTACAGGGGATAATGCTGACAATAATTTCTGGACTATTTTCGGTTTTGGCTTGCATCCTTTTGTCTGAGATATCGCTTAAAGAAGACCCAACGGGAAACATGATGCCTGTGACTTACTATTCAATAGCGGAGAAAACATTCCCAAAACTGAAATCAATAATAGATACCTCTATTCTTGTTATGTCTTTAGGCTCCTGTATTACGTATCTTATGGTAGTTGTTGCAGTTACACAAAGCATTTTCGGTGGTTTCTTCTATGGATTTCTCTCCGAGTCTAACACAAGAACGCTGATTCTTATTTTCGTCGTTGTCTTCATTATTGGTCCTGCCAGTTATCCAACTTCATTGGCGGAATTGACTGTTATTAACTGGATAGCGGTGTTTTCGTCCCTTTACGTTGCAGCCGTTGTTATATTTAGTTTCATATTTGGAATAAGAGACATTTCTCTGATGCTTGATAGAGTGGAACTTATCACGACCTTTAATCCAGTATTTATGCTTCAGACATTTCCCATTTTTGTGTTTTCATTTACATGTCATCACAATTTTCTAAATGTCGCTAACGAGCTTGCAGATAAAACGCTTAACAAACTAGTTACCTCATCTGTAATTTCCCTTGCATTCTGCACTATTGTCTATGTGCTCATGGGTTCATCTGGATACTTACTATTTGGTAACACCCTTAAATCCTCCGACATACTTAGTATGTTCGATACTAAGTCTCTTTCTATTGTCATTGCGAAGATTATTTTGGTGTCCTCCTTGGTATTTTCCTTTCCTGTTTCATGCCACTCCTTTAGAAAGTCACTGGCAATCATTATTAAAAACGGTGTCGATGCCGAAGACTCCACGGCCAAAGACAGGAATTTACTGAGAACACTAACGTTCATTTTCCTATTTATTTGTACAACAGTTACTTATTTGGTCACTGACCTCGGACTTACATACGAGATTGTTGGACTTTTTTGCTCCAATACTGTATGTTACTTCCTACCAGCCGTCTTGTATCTTAAACTGTTTTCTGGTGAACCATGGAACATTTCGAAAATACTTGCTGTGGTGCTATTAGTATTTTCCGTTTTGGTTTATCCACTTTGTTTTACAGCTATTATGTACACTCACTTTTTTTCATAGTGTAAGCAATTGTGAATCACATATTCGAGGTTAACTAACAATCTTCTTGTCTTCTTTTTGTCCAAGCACTTCAGCATGGGTCATCTAAGAGCTGTTCGTTTATAGACATGCATGCGTATGTGGCGTATACAGGTAGAAGATATTCCCCAAACACCCTCTTTAATTTATGGCTTTTCAAAGAGAAACACACCAGCATAGTCACTACTGTCGTTAGTCATTCAGAGCAACTTACGATGCAGAGGCCAAAACGCAAACGATTGATCGAGGACCGAACACCATTACTACAACTCCCAAGTCTCCCTTCTTTCGCAACTTTAAAGCAATAAACTGACGGAAGAAGGCTGAGCAACAAGCACCTAAATCTCGACGTCGAGATAGTGTAACAGGCATCCTTGGTTATCTTCATTTATCTCGTTGTTCGCCGATTTTGAGTACTGAAGTTTAACACTGACTACTCAATTCTGCGTTCTCGAACTAAAGCGGTACTGCTGACTATAATCTATACACACAATCTACAAGCAGCTACATTAACATTCCGCCTTTTGGAATTGTTAATTACCAAGGCAATTAAACACGCTTTGTTTTTATCTATAGGAACCCTACTCACCCATAGACAAAAATGCAGTTCATTTTGGACGTTTAATTAAAGCAACATATTATCTACTTTCCTAATTAATAATTAATTGCCATCTCCTCTAAACCACGCTTATCGCAGTTCTCCTCAAATGCACTTGTTCACCTTGTCCCTGCTAAAGCCCAACTCCCGCGTCCACTCGATCGGCTCACTCACACGCCTCTTGCTCCCGAAGACCGCGTCCGTTCCTTGTCCCACTCGTTCTCCTCTCGCATGTACCCGTGCATTTTTACCCTTGTTATTGTTGCGCCACGTCTTGTCTTACATGCAATCGTTAAATTAGACAATGGCTAGTAAACTGAGATGTAAGAAGCAACGATTTTACACCAGGAGGTATAGCATAAAAGAAATAGCATTTGGAGAGGCAAGAGTAGAGCGAGAAATATAGAGAAGTGGTAGGGACGGCAAAAGAAGGTACAAAAACGGGATACCTTGGTTTTTGGTTTCACCCTCGCACCTTTCTCTTTAGTTCGCTCTGCCTGAACGCTGTTTGCTCAGAGTTGGTAAACCAAGAGAGGAGTTATGGGACATAGATGAATCAGGCTCAAGCTAGTGGCAGAAAAGCAGTTGAATTCGTAGTTGAACCTTTGAGATAGCCAAAACACCGAATAGAGGTTATATTGAGGTATGCGACTTTGACGGTAGAAAGAAAAGCAATCATGATGGACCTTTTAATTGACAACATTTTTAACATTGCGAGAAGAAACTGCTGTTTGAACAAAGTAAATGCAGCAGACGAGTTTAATTTTCAGGAGCAAAATATTTACAGTTCGTACTTCGCTGACAACGGAATAAGCATAGACAGCCAAGTAATTGACAGAAACTTATTCGTAGCTAGAAATGAGGACGCAGGGTACGTAGAAATTTGCAGAAACAACAAGTTGTTCGGCTATCCTGTGTCACTCAAAGGGTACGTTGGCGGAGAAAATGTGAATAATAAAAGAATTGTATTCGATCATCTAGAAATAGAGTTTGGTCATAACTCGGAACCCACTGAGAGTGCAGGGTTAAGGTGCAGATACAACAACGAACTAGAAAAATACTCTGGCACGGACGGAAGCGGAGTAGTCGTACTTCCTAAATCTTGCATAGTATCAAAACAGGCACCCTCGTTGCCCATTTCAACCCAAAATCTGATTCAAAAAAGGGAACCTGAAATCGAAACAGAGGAACAAGCTAGAATCGATAAAAACCTCGGAAGGGAGTCTAGCTCCAACGGGTCCTCGTCTAACAAAGACAAACACGAATTAATAGACAATATACTGGAGAAGGTAAGGAAAACCGTTGAAAAACACGAAAATGATACAGTTATTAGCAACTACACAAAAAAAGACCCGCACATTTTCCCAGACCTAACATCGTCTAAACTTAGCTTTCCAACGGCAAAGTCTGACGAAACGCCTTCTGTATCCCAAGCGAGCTCCTCTTCTAACTCTCGAATCAGAGGCGCCTCTTCTAAATCGGGCCCTCACTCACCACACCCCGAAGTGACCTCCTCGCCAATCACAAACTCTACTTCTGCTGTATCTCAAGAAGCCCAAACCTCAAAGGCTGAGGGTCTGAAGCTCACAACCTATGGCGCATATCTCCTGGGACTATAATCCCTACCACGCATAATTTTGTGACATTCAAATCCCGTGGCGCCTTAAGGCGGCAAAACAATTAATTAATTACTTTATTTAATGTGATCTTCAAGCCGAGAATACTGCCTTTTTAACATAATTAAGTACTGACACTGTTGAGGTATAGGTGTTATTTTTAATTAAAAGCTGGACCCACACTCGTTCATTTACTCATTTTTATGTGAAATAAGCCACAGTTGTCGCGTTTTTTTTAATAAGATATTACAACCCCAGATTCGCACTTGCTGTGTTAGTATCGGAGCCACTGATCAAATCGCGTTTCCTCTCGTCTGCCCTTACAGAAGAGCCTTTGCGACAGGGAGAACGGACTGGTTACGAAGTACGTACTGCCTGCCACAGACGCCGACAAGATCCAGAGCACCGCGTCTAGGACTCACAGGTGGCTGCGTTGAAAGCGATTTTAAGCGATGCCAGGACAAGCAAAAAGCAAAATTTACTACAAATTTAAGAGTGAGAAGAAGTTCAAGGAGCTAACCTATGAGTTACCTGCACTTGTTTCTCATATAAGACAGAAACTACGCGAAATATTCGATATAGGTGAAGACATGGAAATACTTATTACTCCGAGCAACAAAAACGGTGGGATATCAAACACATACCTTTCCGACTACGAACTCATTGATGATGGCACATATTTAAATGTGATCAGACTTCCGAAGGATTTGGCAAAGCCGCTTTGCGAGGCAGCTAATTCCAGGATAAAGAACACCAAGTCCACGACTTCTGCCCCCAGCACTGGTGCCTTTGGCAGCAGCAACGCGAGTCATCTAAATACTAACCCAAGCATTGCCTCCGGCTCTGCCGCCGCCACTTCGGTCCCCCCTAACGGCCCTGCCTCTTCGAACAACCACTCCTTGGGTGCTGCAACAAACGAAGGCAGCGGCTTCACCAGCACTCACCCCTCCAACTCTATCCAGGCCTCTACTGGCTCTTTAAATGCGCCTCGCAAGTCCAACTGCACGGGGCTCGGAGCGGACCAAGTGCCGGGCTCCTCCGCAGCCGCACCTAAAGTTATAAACGGTACCGCATCCATAGACTCCGTGGAGGATGCGGCTATTCTTTCGGTGATGCAGCAACACGGAGAGAAGTTCAAACAGACCCCCGCACAAAGAAGCGAGGCATTAGAGCAGCTAAATATGCGTGGATCCCAGAGGAACGCAACGCTGAACGCCCTGCACGGCGGTTCTGTAGGGGCATTCAGAACGGACCCCTACAGGAAGCCCGGAGGTCAAACGGGTCTGATCCAACCAACTGCGACACAGAGCAGGAGCGGACCCATCTACAAAGGCACCATGACAGCCTCCGCCTCCACAGACGTGCCCGCGGATTACATATGTCATATGTGTGGCGAAAGAGGCCACCATATAAGGGTTTGCCCGAAGGTGAATGAAGGGGGCTTCCAGAAGAAAATAAGGCCAGCAACCGGAATTCCCAGAAGTTTTTTGAGAACTATCAATTTTGACGAAGAAGGCGCGCTCTATTCGGAAGTATACTGTTTACCGGACGGTACATTTGCAGTGTTAAAAGATGCCAAGCAACTGTCTAGCACGGCCTTTCTTACAAGGACAGTCGAGGATACTATCGGAAAACACATGGGAAAATCCAAGGAGGACACGGGACTTGTACGCAATTCACTCACATGTCCAATCTGCACAAGACTATTTAGATACGCGGTTCTGACTCCCTGTTGTGGGGAGACTTATTGTCAGGAGTGTATAATTAACTACATTAGGAAACATGTTGACACCGCTTCTGGTATTTCCCCCAACACAATCAAGGGCCACTGTCCTCACTGCTCTACTGTTGTGTCCATAACTGATTTGGAACCCAATAATCCAATCAGAAAGAGCGTCAATGTTGCTCTTGGACTTCAACAAAGCTAGTCTGTTATTTGCCTTTATTTCAACCTGCTGCCCGCCCACAGACATTGCATGCATGTTGCGGTGAAACGAGAAATGGGACTTTAATTAGCTAATTGGTGTACTGGAAGTAAAAAGGGTGTTTTTTCACGTGTGTAAGCGAGTGGATCCACTATATATGGACAACCAATATCAAGACGGCACGATTAAGCAACCTAATATGTATGATATAAAGTCTATTGTTTGTGATTTGAGCCTAAATAATGAACAAACCGCCAACACTCTTACTGCAAATAGTAAGTGTACAATCGGTAATGCCGATTATTTATTATTATTGTTACTAACACTACTGTCTGTTCAGCTTCTTCGTAACCCGAGTTTGATCCTATCGTCGGGTAAGCAGCAATATTATGGGTACTCTTATAGACACTGGCTATTAATGTCACTAAGTTAATAGTTTGCTTTGCTCTCTAGTGCAGTTCTCACTTTTTGTACTTGTTTTATCTCCTCCTGCATTTTTTTTCCCTTCCCTTTAAACCTACCCCTAAATCCTTTGTACGAGGATGGGGGATTTGATACGGGAACCATCATTTTTGCTGTTCCCTGCAGACCTTGCTGACACGCTCCCACCGGACCGACCTGATTGCAGTTGGCGTAAAAGCACCCCGGGGTGGAGTTGTAGCTGTATCCTGGTCCATATCCCTGACCGATGAAGCCATTATTGCAAACGCTGTATCCGTTGTTATAAGCATAGCTATTGTTTAATCCATATCCGCATGTATTCAAATTTTCTGCATTGTACATTTGATTGTTCACACTGGCGTAGCCAGCGTAGTTGTTTTTAACATTGAGAGATTCGTATTCCACCACCAAAGGAGGCAGTCCCTCTATATCGTAACCAGTCTCCACTTGAGTCTCGCAAGGTGGCTTCCCACCACCCTTGATTTCTATTGAACTTAAAAATTCACTCCACTCTTCTGTCGACATTTTAAAGTAACCTCCAGACTTGTTCCTCTCAAAGAAGAAGCTGTAGCAGCAGCACCATTTATCTAAAAAGTGGCAAAGTCCCTCACATTTATTGTTTCTTTTAGGCAGTCTTAGCGTTCTTTTCACAGAATCCATTTTTATCCTCCTTTTGGCGTTTGTATCTCTCGAGACCAGCTCTTTTTTGCACAGGTTATTACTAGTCACTTGGAGCGTCCCCATTTTTCCACCGCTAATCTCCCCATTACCCATCCCGTTTTCCACCACTCTCTTTTCAGAGACTTGTCCGTTCCTCCCTCCTGTCACTCTTTCGCTTCCGCTCCCCTCTCTCCTCCCGATGCTCTCTCTCAGTCTTGCTTCACCATTAATTCCTTTTTTTAAAGCGCTTTTTCGCTCCCTTTTTTTACCCTCTTTCGCCTCTCCTTTGCCTGCTCCTCCTTTACTCGCCTCTCCTTTGCCTGCTCCTCCCTTACTCGCCTCTCCTTTGCCTGCTCCTCCCTTACTCGCCTCTCCTTTGCCTGCTCCTCCCTTACTCGCCTCTTCTTTGCCTGCTCCTCCTTTTCTCGCCTCTCCTCTAATGTAGCTTTCAAGCAAGTTTCTGACCTCACCATCCGTGGTTATCCTCGCACTGATTTCGCTCTCACACTCAGACTCGCCTTCATTTTCAGCCTTTTTACTGCAAAGTCTGATGGCACTCTTGATTATCGGGTCTACAGTCACCTCCTCCATTGAAGTCACACAGCTACTTACTGATCTTAATTCACCGTCCTTGTTGCTGCTAGAATTGCCTTTCCCAGCTCCGTCTTGGTTCGCAAATTTGCAATAACTCTCGTTCATCTCCTCCTCTTGAGTCTTTTTCGCCTTCTCACAGTCGCCATGTTTGTTCCCAATCAACTCAAATATCCTCTTGAGTCGCATTTCCAGCTTAATTAAGTTTAGCTCGTCCTTCCTCAGAGACTTGAACATTTCATCTATTCTTGAATCGAATTCGTCTCCATATTCCCTCGAGTACTTTCCAAACTCCTTCACTTTATCGGTCAAACTACCAAACGGCTTGATAAAATCATTGATTATCAAGGAATCCAGGTAATTCTTTATTTCCTCGTCATTTTCGGTCGGTCTTATTATACTCATTTCCCCTGCATACAAACCTAATTTATCTCCGTTCCCTCTACTCTGGGAAAAAACTCTGCATCAAACTGGACAGATCACCAGCCTCCTCAAATTAACATCACACAACTGCTTTGTGCTAATGCCTATAATCTTCTTGTGGTATTCTTATTTTCTTTTGAATTGAAAAGGTCATGCAATTTCCCTGTTACACATAGGTATCGTGGCGGGAAAGTCTCCTGACATGATTTAAAAAAAAAAAATCACTAAGAATTGCAAGAGAAAATAATCGTTGACTTTAAATTTAAAACACATAGCTCTGGACGGGAGTATATGCGTGCTGAGACCTGAATTGTCTAAGTTTTACGTATCTGGATCTCCTCTTGTACACTAACGCTCGCAGACGCCCATTTTAAAGGGCTTCTGGTTAAACATACTCACCCAGAACAGGGAACCGAATCGAGCTATATCTAGTGAAGACAAACCCAAACAGTCCCCGCAGTAATGATTAGAGACAAGTCAAAGACAATACTAACGAGACATGGCCGAAAAGGAGAGAGCATCAGCTTTGATCTCGAAAAAAGAAACGAATTCATCAACGGTTTTATAACAAGGAAAAAGGAACGCAGAGAAAGGAGCTCGTTGAAGAAAAAACTTAAAGAGAGAAAGTTCATCAAGAATGTAAAAAAGGACGCCAAGGAAACCATTCAAAGGCATGTAAAGACAATAAGCCAAGTTTGCCGCCAAGATGGTGAGTTAAAAAGCAGTCCTGGGAAAGACGGCATTTCATTTGTTAAACGATTAGATTTGGAGTCCGGTTTCGAGAATGAAGCAGAAGGAACTACAGCCAGGGTAAGTTGTTTAAACGAGAATTGCTCCAGAGAGGCCCGAAGGGGCGATCTCGGCTTTAACGGGACTTCCCGATTAACCCGCACGTATTCGTGACTCGAACTCTGCACAACTCAGATCGTGAGGTACGACGGAAAAACGAGGACTGAAACCAAAGGAAGCAGCAATAAGGACAACGGCGCTTCTGAACACGATGAATGTCAACCCTGGAGCATGCCGTGTTCCGTTAAAATAACGCAATCAATATGAAAAGGAGAACACAGCGTGTATCGAAAAGCCGCGACGCTGACTACTTATCACTTATGTTTAAATTAAGTTGTTGGGCTATCGCCTTTTTTGTATAGAAACAAAGACCTTTCCAACTGCAAACCCATTCTAAACTTGACGGTTTTCTCGATCATACTTATCTCCCTGTTCAAAGCCGTTTGATTCGCGCTGCCTCCCATATTGCCTCCGTTCTCTGTGATCAACTCTGCGTTCCTCCTTTTTGCTAAAAGATACCATTGGGTCGAATACTTTAAGTACCCATTATTGTTTGCTTCACTCACCGCCTTACACATATCGTGATTTGCAACCCCGAAGGGATTAGCCTGTTTGTTTCTAACGGTAAACCTATTTATTCCAGATATGAACGGCCTGAAACTACCAAATAAATTCCCTATGAATCTATTAGATAGCAGTGAACTTTTGTACATTTTCTCATTTGCCAAAACTGAATTGTTTATCTGGCCCAGTTCGTTTCTCATCTTATTTATAGACTTTACCGTAGACTTTAGTGAATACTCCTCTCTCGGGCTTCTCCTATCACCCAGTGAAGAACACGAAAGAGCGATGCCGTTGTCGATTCCAACATCGAAGTTATTTCCAGCTCTCGCACTTCTGCTGTCACAGCTGTCCATATCAAAGACCTCTTCGCCCAATGCCAAAACCGGTCCATTCGGTATCCTTACTTCCGAGTCCCTCTCCGTTCCCTCTCGCTCTTTGCAAACATCCCTGCTCAGCGAAACAACGGGAGAATCAAAATGAGAAGTCATCAGCGCTTTATCGCCATCTCTGTTCCTGCTCTCGCTAACGTCCTTCCTGCTTTTCCCAGAACCTGTTCCCTCTCCCAAACTGCTCGCCTCGACCTGGAGTTGCTTATCCATGCTACTATCTTTATCGCTCGAGCTCCCGTTCCTCCCATACACAATTCGCTATCTCGCCACTATAACTGTACGCTCAATCCGCTCACTGATCCTTTATTTCATTTCAGTCAACTTGTATTCTTGAAAAATAAGTCATGCTCGAATTACCGTAAATATACGTTATAATATGGGCGCCAACCGCCTCGCTTCTTCGGCAATAATTAAATGACCAAGCACAGAATACAAAAAACAAATTCGGAGGCAAAGAACATATGTGCGTAAGGTTCTTTGTTTCCCTGGGAGTGAATTGGAAGTGCACATCAATTTGTGAGATCTCTTTTAAAACCAAGTAATTCGAGCCGGTTGTATGCCATTGCTATAAAAGGTGGTAAGATGTCTTATATGCTTCAGCATTTGCATAATGGTTGGTCAGTGGACCAGGCGATTTTGACTGAGGAGGAGAAAATAGTTTGCATCAGATTTGGCCACGACTATGATGCAGATTGTATGTTGATGGACGAGATTCTTTATAAGGTTGCAGAAGATGTTAAAAACTTTTGCGTAATTTACCTGGTAGATATTACTGAAGTTCCTGACTTCAATACAATGTACGAACTATACGATCCCGTCTCGGTTATGTTCTTCTTCAGAAACAAGCATATTATGGTTGACCTGGGAACTGGCAACAACAACAAAATTAATTGGCCACTGAATAATAAACAGGAATTCATTGATATTGTCGAGACCGTTTACAGAGGTGTTCATAAAGGCAAAGGTCTTGTTGTTTCCCCGAAGGATTACTCAACAAAACACAAGTACTAAATGACGTTTTACCCACGTTTGTATTATCACCTTGTATGCATTTTTAGAATACGCTCACTTTCTAACCAAGTGTAGCTAACTGAGATATTCTTTGCTCGATTACGTTGGCACTGTGACAAATCCACTGAATAAACTGAGTGTTGTTATTTGGGTCTATCCCATCATCCAAGGCCCACTGAAATATTATATTTTGAGAATCTAATAGGGGTATTCCAAGTTTTTGAGAAATATCTGACCTCAAAGAAAACAGTAGCAATTGCCTTTTAATTCTATGTATGAAGAACACGCGAGCGTTTTTCCACTGAACAATGTCACAGATCGCATTCTTAGCCTTCATCCTGTTCGCGGTGTCGTGCAGATCTGCAAAATGAACTGCTGCTGCGTGATACACAGGCATTAACAATCCGCAACGCTTGTTTATTTTATCCTTGATCGAACTCCTTTCCGCCGAATCTATTGGGTATCCTTTTGAGTGTAAGTGCTGATCCTTTTCCTGCAGTGATAACAATTCTGGATCCAGTCTCATCATCCACTCCTTAAGTGCTTTATTTCTAAACTTGATCTCGACTATTCCTGTAGCCTCCAACACGCTGCCTCTTGCAGTCGGATCCGCGTACATTTCAATGTATTCAGGATTTATGTTAGAGTCAACAACCACCCAAGCTCCGCCTCTAAGTTCGCCTCTCGGGGGAATGTAAATAAAACAAGGCTGCTTGTAATTAACAAGTTCATCTACTACATAGGAACCGAATTTAAGCACTTGATCAAACATATCCTTTTGTCCACCGCTAAATCCCCTCCAATTAGCTATCACTATCAGCGGAAGCTCCTCTACATTAAAATCCCTTATTGCCTGAGCCGTTTTGTATGCAGAATCTGGAAACCATATCTGACCAGGTCTTGTTACCTTTAACTCACTTGTGTGGGGCATTACCGGGTCTGCCGGTTGAACATATTCAGTTACCCTTGTTTCCACTAATATAAACCCAACGGGTATTCCACCTATTCTGCCTCTACCCACTATTACACTTTTCGCCCAATCGCTCATCACTTCTTTAAATGAATCCTTATCACATAAACCCGATAGACAACGTCCCCTTGAGTCTACACAACCAGTCAACATCAATCTAGGGTCGTCTGTATTACTGTTGCACATATAAGTTATATTTCTGTATATTGGATCGGTTGGATCAACCATTATTGGTAGTCTCCCCCCTAAATACTCAGGAACGTAACTTAGCCATTTCAATATCTCAACGCAACCTTCCAAGTCATCTTTAACCACTAAGTGTGTAACTCCGTTTTTTGCCATTACGTCAATTCCACCCAACTCATCATTACTGCTATATATCTCCTTTGAAGCTACTTTGTTTAATGCCTGATATCCTGTCAGTATTATTGGAGCACCGTGGGCCTTTTGTATAACTCTATGCCCAAGTCTGGCTAAATATGCCCCTATTCCAACTGTCCTTGTGGTTACATATGTTATAGTCATAATGGATTTAGCTGCTTTTGAAGTTTCACCTGCAATTCCACCACTGCCACACAAATTCTCTATTCCTAACCCCATCTGTGATCCTATTACGTCAGTTATTTTGTATATTCTGCCGTCCTTTGGATGTTCAATCAATTCAGAATGAATGCTATTGTGCAAATTGTTCTTTATATAGTCATCTTCCGTCACATATAAATATTTGTACCCCTTTACTGGGTTGTTTGGATCTATAAACTCTATCTTCAAACATCTTTGCACCTCTGTTGCCAATCCCATCCTTGCTCCGCTGTTTGCAGCTATAAATATCCTCGGTATTCCCAAACTTCTTGCGTATTCAGAGGCCCTTTGAAATAGCAAATCCTCCTGAATTCCAAACGTACCCATTTGGTATGTAATATCGTTCCCTATCAATACTATTCTTCTTCCTTTAGGATATTCAGGAGTATGCATTGTTATGCACCAAGCTACCATTCCGCAAGTGTTATTCCCAGGCTCTCTATTTACACACTCCAATTCTCCCGTCTCCCTATTTATATCCAACTCCACACACTCCATCAACTTTCCCGGTAAAAAGGCCGTTTTCCCATTATTGGAATCTATATTTGACGAATCGCAACCAGAACTCATGTCTCCTCCTTTAAACGATTTGTTATTTGAACCGGACAAAGACACTCCTGATGGTGTCGTCACAAAGTATTTAGGACACTTTTTCCAAAGTCCTTTTATTGCTTCCTCAAACAAATCCAAAAAGTCATAAATGTAAACTGTGTTTAATTCTGCTGCCTGATATCTTTTTTGATCAACTTTTCCTATTAATGGATGAGGAATATCCAAAGGCTTCCCGTCATAATTATGCTCATATTGATACAACATCAAATTCGGAACTTTGCATTCCATCATTCGCGTAATATTGCTCTTATCAGTCTCCATCACAACCCTTGTTTTAACTTCTTTTTGTAATTCTGGTAAGTTAAATGCCTCATTTTTTCCATTATTGGATGACACATAATTCAAAAAGGAGTTTTTAGAATCAATTGCTGCAAACACTTTGCCTCCGCTCGTTGTTGGGTTTTTTATCTCTACAAAACTTCTTAATCTAATTGCCTGTCCGGTTGGATTATCGATTACAAATCTAATTGGTACTACAACATTGTTGCTATCCTTTTGGTATACCGATCTTTGTAGATACCTAAATTCCATTGTTTGTAATGATGTTTGTTGAATTCTTTGTGCATAGCGTTGAACTAGTGTTATAGCTGCCTCCTCTGCCATACTTGTTGTTATAAACCCAGAATTCTTATCACTCAATATCCCTACAGACGTAAATAATAAATGATGTAGGCCTTTTGATCCACCCGCTCCTGAACTAGAATGCGTATAATTTTGGTCAAAAGACAACCAAGACTCTAGTGTACTCAATGCTGCTATAAAATATCTCTCCTGTTCCTCAAAGTAAGATTCACAACATTCATGCTGAACCAACACTCTTATGAAGTACCTTCTTTGTTTGTTAATATTCAACGCATTCATTGACCTACTACCTCTCGTGGCTGAATTACTCTCTAGTTTAACTTTGCTGTCATTAGTTCCAGCTTCAGCCACTTTTGAGGATGTATTTGAAACTTTATTCTCAACCTCATTTTGTCCCGATTTAAATAATGTTATTCCTTCAATTGATGTCTGTGTAGACAACAAACCACTTTGAAAACCATCTGAGTTACCACACCTCTGTTTTCCAATTACACCTGTTGTAAATTTTGCCATGTGATCTTGAACTGAATTATCCTGTATTATTCTTGAATTACCAGTTGTACCACCAACGTTCTTCTGTACAGAATTATTCTCCTTGTTGTCTTGAGATTTTCTATTGTTATTTGAATTCGAATACAATTCTCTTGGCGTTCCCACATACAAACTTATACCAGAAATCGAACTCGGGATTGACTTGATAGTAAAATACCTCAGTCTTTTTAACTCTAAAGTCGACAACAATGTGTTTGAAATGTTTCTAATATAAGGTTCCTCAATAAAATACTTTGTTGAATAATTGTCATTTTCATCCACATTAACTAAGTTGTACTCTTCTTGATTTAAATCGTGATAATTTACTACAGGAATGCTTCTCGTTGATCTAAAGTGATAGTGCAGTGGTGTTTTCGGATATATCAAGGTTGCTGAAAGAGATTCTGAAGTTTCTTCATTTGTATAAGGAGATACCGTAAATGAGACCATATGTATGTTATTATTGTATAATTTATCCTGGTATTTGTTTAATGTTTCCCCCAATATTCTACTTACATCGTGGCTTTTATTGAAGTCTTCCATCTCTTCCGCACAACCAGTTCCTTTCGGCTCCTCTCTTTCACCAATATGTGAGTTTGTTCCAGATCTACTTACTATATCCAAGTTGGTGAAACTGGATAAGATTATAAGCATTATAAACGAGTCCACCGAAGTAGATGGTTGAGGAAACACTCTATGAAGTATTTTTATTTCGTCTATGCATTTCCCAAAGTTCATTCGAAAGTCCTCAACAGAACTAAAATAAAGTCCAATGCTTGTCTGTATAGGCAGCGACTCTTCTAACAAATCATCTGCAATGCTGCTCAAACTCTGATCACTAAAGGCACTTAACATACTCCTCCAACGACTATTCTCGCTCAATACTTCACTATTTGTGCTTGATTTTGATGTCGAATTTAAGAACGAAATAGGATCTAATCTGCTAAAGGATTTGTTCTTAGAAACAGTTTCATCTAATCCATACTTATCCGCATTCCCACCATTTATTAGTGGAATGTTTAAAGTATTTGATTTGAGTGAGTCTAACAAAGTTTGATAAAGAGAAGATGTTGTTAAAGCATTATGGGTCCAAACACCCAAAATATTATTCGATTTCTGAACATCCCCAGTAGAAGATATAACACCGGACAAATCTTGAGTATTTATCACAGTCATTGTGTTTTGATGCACCAAGGAATGAGTCTCAATACTTGAGCCATCCCATCTTTCACCCTTGCTTTTTACTGCATAAAAAGACAATCCACATGCTTCATAATGACGACGAATGTATATTTCAAATGCTATCTTGCCTACCAATGTATTTGGATGTCCTATACAACCAAGCAGAGCAAAATCTGGAAAGTTGGTAAAATCTGCCATTATACTTGAAATCGCCACTGACTGAACTCCCATATTGGACACCCCGTTCCATGTCAATGATGGGGTACTTAATGGATATTGAAGTGGAGAAGAAGGAGTGTTTGCCATTGATATCAAGTATTGTCCCTGTACTTGTCCTCCAAAGGAGATATACTGACTGTATTCGTACACCTTATTGGCAACTGACTGTATCTGCGTTAACATCGTTGCATTATCCTTCATTAATAACACATATCTAAATGCTCCTGCAATTTTTGTGTATTCTATAGAGGTTAACTCCGCAATCTGATGTATTGTTTCCCTAAAGGGAAATGTACACTGCAGCAAAGATGAATTATTTGCCATTTCTTTTGCTATCTCCTCCATAATTTCATTTTTAGCCTTCAATTGTTGGTGAGATCTTCCCATTTGTAAAAGCGCTGGCAAACTGTATTCAGTCCTTAAACTCGGTATCACTCTCGCTGTAACCAACGAAGACCTTTCCTCAAATAACTTCTCTATCTCAATATAATACAGTATTATCTCGTGAAGTTCATACATTAATCTCATCCAACGTCCTTTCTCGTTTCTCCTAATTATATGAATAAGAGGATCAAACTGATTTCTAATAGAGACAAATTCATCAATAGAACACTGATTTTCCCCTGAATTTTGTATTGACTCTTCAATAATTTCATTTATGTGCTTCAAACATTCCAAAATGTGCGCTTCTACATCTGAGCATGAATTTATGCTCACTGAACAAGCATTGAAGTTGAGATTTTTAATATTCTTTGTCTTAAAACTCCCATAATCTGTAAATTCAGATGGACTTTTAAGTCTCTCTATCGTTGAATAATTTTCTGTCTTTTCCTTATCCTCCTCTATATTACTACATGCTTTATTTGGAGTGGTTTCCGTATTTTCCTCCAGTGTAAACTCATTATCAGTCTCTTTATTCTCCGCTATTTCCTTGGATGAAATATTCGAAGTCACCCCTTCATCCTCAATATCATCGTGATCTCCTATAGAACATAGCTCCTCATCTAACAAAGTATCTAATTCACCGTTATTTGTCTGAATCGAGTATATATCCCTTTCTCTATCGAAATGACTATACCAACTATTTTTGCTTAGTACTTCAAATAAACTAAACACACCTTGTATAACATCTACTATCTTCTTTCTTACCTTTTTAGGTATTAAGGGCGTAGCTACTTCGCAAGCCTCCTGTAACTCAATAAAGGGCATTAGTGGATCTAAGACGTGGTAAAACATGTTCAAAGCATCTTTTACGTCGTCAAATGCCGGGTAAAATCCATTTAAAGCATTTAATAACTGCTGTTTTCCCTCCCTAAAATTTGAGAGAGCTGTCATCCTGGGACCATTTCTAAATCCACCAGAACAAAATGTCTCCAAAGCCAATTTCGGTGGTTTTACATTATCAAAAATAGGAAATGGAAGAGGATATAATTCCAGAATTGGTGGGATGAATTCACTAGGTAATTCCAAAACACAAAGTATATCTCCAATATTAAAAGAAGCACCTTGTGGCTTCGCATGCTCTAAAATCCCACTATTAGACAAGGTAAGCTGCATATAAGTTTTCATTATTTCAATTTCGACATAAGCCTGCCCCTTCTCTCCCTGACCACCATTCGGAATTAACCATCTTACTAATTTGCCACTTACTGGTGCCCTGACTTGTCGAGGGTCATGCTCCTTTAAAAAAGTGTATGTAGTCCCGTCAAAAGTAACGAGTAAATTATCTTCAGCATCTTTTTTAAAAAATACCTTTCTGTTTCTTCCGTCAAATCCTCCAGAAATTAAATAGCATGAATCTCTCCCGTTTTGCATGCTTTGTGGATATATGTTCCTTACTTTTGCAGCTACAGAACTACCATTTAAGATTATTCTTATATGTTCAGGTCCAATGTAGTGACTCTCACAACGAAATTTCATTCCTTTATGCACAAGCGTCATATCATACTGAATACTTATACTTGTAGGAGCCTGTCCTTGTTCCAGCATTCTTATGAATGTTTCTTCGCTTTCCTTAAAATACCTCATCCCAGTATAACAAGCAGCAGCAAAAACTGCAATTAGATACTGAGTAGACACTTTTTTTGTCAGTGGAGAGGAAAAATAGACGCTATGCTCCAACCATTGAGTATAAGTTTTATTATTTATAAAGTCTGGATTCTCGAGTATTCTTCCAACTGCCTCCACATTTGTTCTGATCTCGCCCCTTATTGTTAACCCCTTAAGACCCATTATTAAGTGTTTCCTTGATTCCTCTCTATTTGTTCCGAATGCGAAGATATGACCAAATTGTGAATCTGAAAACTGGTGAATCTGACCCGGAGACCCTACAGAGAAATAACCCCAAACCGTTTGAGACGTTCTGAATGAAATTTCAAAAATATCACCACATGTCGGAGTGAAGCCTTTTTCTGCATGTTCCGAGGTTATTCTCGCTGCAATTATGTGTCTTGGAGGAACGCTCCCCTGTTCACATAACTTACGATATTCCTGAATGTCTCTTATCTTTTTCAACGGTATTCCCATAGCAATCTGCAACTGAGCTGCTGGAATGTTACAATTAGTTACTCCCTCGGAAACAATATGCTCTACTTGAAGTCTTGCATTTACTTCCAAAAATGCAATACAATTGCGCTCAATGTCATACAAGAACTCTACTGTACCTGCAGATGAGTATCCAACAGCTCTACACATTCTTTCTGCTGCTTTCTCTATTTTTTCTACTATTTCCTTATCCACTGTAGTCACAGGTCCTTCCTCTATTACCTTTTGGTGACGCCTTTGAATTGTACAATCTCTTGTACTTAATGCAAAAACATCACCGTAATTATCACCTATTATCTGTACCTCTAAATGCTTACATTTAGCTACAGCTCGCATCAAAAAAACAGGGCCACCTTTAACCTCGTTTACCACTTGTCTGTACTTTGATTCAAGTTCATCCATTGAATTGCAAAGTCTAATTCCCTTTCCACCCCCCCCTGCACTGGCCTTGATCATCACTGGAAATCCTATTCTCTCGCAGACCCTCTCGCAATCTTTTATATTACTTACACAGGACTCAAGCAACTGTTCATCAGTTACTATTTCCCTAAATCTTCCGTCTTTCTCTATATTTACAAAAATTCCGTCCCCAGACCAGGGAACACATGGAACATCCACAGATTGAGCGATTATATTAGACTGTATTTTCTGGCCAACTGTTTCCATTGATTCTGCAGAGGGTCCTATCCATATTATTTTTCGTCTTGCTTTTGAAAGAGCCAATGGCAAATCTGGATTTTCCGACGCGTGACCCCAACCCGGCCAAACCGCATCACATTCTTGTTCCTCTGCTATTGAAACTATTACTTCTATGTTAGCATAATTGTGGTAGTTTGGTCCCATTGGAATATCAACATAATAATCGGCTTCGCTTACACATTCTGAGTTGCTTCTTATATCCTCCGGAGTCGCCATAACCACAAATTCAAAGGCCTTCTCATTTCCAAAAGTTACATATGCCCAATGTCTCATTGATCTTATACACTTTATTGCAGCCTGACCACTAGTCGCGACCAATATCTTTTTGATTAAATTTATCCCTCCATTTTTTTCTATAAATTCTTCTACAGAAGAATAAATTGGAAGATCTAGGTCCATTATCTTAATCAACACTGAATTCAAAGAGACTTGTACTTATATATATGTGTGGTTAAGTATTATATACTCAAATATATCTTTCCCTGCTCTGTAAAGGCTGAACTCCAGTACACATCTATGTAATAATATTTACAATTACCCAAACTTCTAACTTCTACACACAGAAGCAGAGTTTGAAGTCAAATCCCACCAAAAATCTCATAACGAAATTACCCCAAACTTCCTTCTTTTACTTCCTTTTAATTTAGAGATATTCAAATTTATCCGTCAAGCGAAAAATTTCTAATAGGCGCACATTGATTCTCACACTGCATTAATTTGGTGGCTGTAACGCAAAACATTACTTAAACTCGAAAAAATGTCTCGAAATTAAAAACTGTTGCAATTTATTACGAACAGCATCTTTTCTTTAAGGTAAAGTGATGTATTAATAATACGATATTCTAGGAAAATTGGATATCTCCATTGTTTGTTGTATTTGTTTCTTCCTCCATTGTTGAATTTTTATTGTTTAAATAATAAAAGGTTTCGTTATAAATTGAACTCAGTTCATCAGTGATATTAATTGGTAGAGAAGTCGTATTAAATATCTTCTCGGCCAAACCGGAAAAAGTTGTACTCTTTTTAAAGTCATCAACCAACAAGTTCATCGACTTCTTCCTGCCTGCATTCTTGGTTTCTATATATGCAGTTTCCGCCTGCAGTTTCGCGACCTTTGCATCTGTCCTTGGGACCAAAACCTTATCTATATAGGCCTTCTTAACTGGAATATCAGTATTGTTTCTTATTGCAGTCATTTCTCTGTAAAACTCCAGAAAATCATACGTCTTATTTGGCTGTTTATTAATTAAATCTGTTTCCACCAAGTGTGGTCTGAAACTTAAATTCTTTCTTGTGAATAACGAACTTTTTTGAGTCCCTGGGACTTCGCTCTCACTTCCCCATGAGGGATTCTTTTTTGTTGTTTCTATCTTACAGCTTCCTTTTCCTAAATTTAAACCTGCGTATATTGCTAATAAAAGAATAAAATTAACTTTACTCATATTAAAATTCATATCCCGTTTCCTAACTCTGCTAAAACTACTGCTATTTATTGCTAAAATAAAAAAGAGTATGTACACACTAATACAACGAAGTTCTCAATAAAAGCGTTGCATGCACTTTAAAACTAATACCTATACAAACAAATTTTTAATTATTGAGCAAAAGTACATGCATGCAAAACATGCAAATACTAAGGTGAAAGGAAAGAGATAAAATAAGACTATACACAAACTCGATAAATAAAATATTAGTTATATAAATTATACAAATTTATACATATAATTGTTATTCACCAACTTGACTTTACGCTGCTCTCCTTGCATAATTGGAGAAACCTATTCCTGTACAGGAAAGTGTGATGAAATCTCCAGCTTCTTCGTCTTCCTTTATCCCAAATTCAACGTTTATAAAAGACCTTATATCTCTCAGCATCTGAATCGTAATTGGAGTTAGTTTTGATAATCTAAGTTTAGATACTGCAGTATCATTAGACAGTGCCATAAATAATAAAGGATATATTTGGTGACTAGTATCAACCATACTTTGCGAATCTATTTCCAACAACAACCTTGTGGCCGCTAACCAGCCAACCTTCTCCCATTCATTCATGTTCAAAAATTCTTCAGAAAGTATATCCGAATCTCCTTGAAAGCTTCTTTGAGTTAATTTTTTCTCATTAGAGGAGTCGCTTTCACACTCAACATCCGTCGTCTCCTCTCCATTTTCCTGACTTAAGTTGGAGTCGCTAGAGTAAATTTTATTCATGTTTGCAAAAGGTACGGCCAACATATCATCAACACTATTGTAACTCGGAGTGCAGGAAAAGTCAGAGCCTTTAATAACACCCTTTAGAGTTTCGGAAACCAGTGTAATTCCAAAACCTGTGGACTCGCATTTCGCGGAAAAGTCTTGTTTTTTTGGTTTGTCAAAGTAAATCCAAACGTCCGGTATAAATCTGTTCATTACTCCTCTCGCTTTTGTTATCATTTTTAGTGCAACCTGAGAAGAAGCGGAGCCCGTGTACCATGCAACGCCTCTCACCCTCTTAACCTTTCCAATCTGACCATCCATAATGATTGGGTCTATCTTCTTAATTATAGGAATGTTTAAATAAACAATACCTAGTGAATCATCATGTACACTTCTTTTTAGTACACTAACGGCAGCTTCGCCCATTTGAGGAATCATTTTCTGGAAAAGAGGTATTGTCACCATCTTAACCAGATCAATAGAATGGTCGACTCCGCTTTTGTCAGTTACACCCGTTAATCTTATATGCAGTGGATCTCTTCCGAAAAGCGCCAGTAATAACAAAAACTCTACATAATAAGAAAGTCCTCTACTCGGATGACAATTGTGAACCAATGGTTTATCTGGAGTGCCTCCTCCGAT
Source organism: Cryptosporidium ryanae (assembly GCF_009792415.1). Lineage (NCBI taxonomy): Eukaryota > Apicomplexa > Conoidasida > Eucoccidiorida > Cryptosporidiidae > Cryptosporidium > Cryptosporidium ryanae. Next base: position 222,950 of record NW_027125532.1, read on the forward strand.
AATTATTCCAGGAGCATAGTTTACAGTTGTTCCCGTGTCATTAATCCTTATCTTGCTTCCATTTGTAATACAATCGAGAAGGTGCAGAAGGCTCGTTTCTGATTCATTTAAACCTGGACACAGTGTATCATCACTCCTAATGTCTTTAATTACTATAGGCTTTCCAGATATTGTTGATAATGCCAATCTTTGTCTCAAAAAACCTCCTCCTTTAAACACCAACATTTACTTTATAAATGATTTGCTGCAATACAAAGGAGGCAATACCAGAGATAAGTAGACTATTTTACTTCCTATTGTTGATCCCTACAGAGTCTACCTCTAGTCAGTTGTATATATTTAAACAAAGTCAGGCTTCCTCCTGCTTTACCACTCTAAACTTTTTATTTAGTAATAATGTCCCTATTGCCCAGTCAAAATGTCAAGGATAAATCTATTTACGGAAATCTAACCGCCAAACCCCTATCCTTAATTCGCTTTGAAAAACTTTGTATTTCATCAAAGCATTCTAAACTGTCTCTAAGCTCTGAAATATATGTACACTCTTCTTTCATCCTCTTGTTAATGACTATTAACTCTTTTCCCCTTTCCTGTTATAACTTCGACTGTGTCGCATTCCTATTGAACAATTGTGGCGCCAAAGTGGACAGAGGGGCAATGTAAATCATTCAATCTAGAGCCGTAAAGGAAATAATATAGTTTACTGTGATTTGCATATTTTTAGGTACTGGCTCGTGTGTCAAATGTGAGTCTTAAACTAGTTCCAATATGAGTGAAATTCTTAGTTTGAAAGTCATGTCTCTATCCCACTCTCCCATTGATTCTCAAACATCCACTTTAAAGCTGCTCCCAGTAAGTTAAGGTCGACAGTATTTACAGTCCTTTCCATTTTATTACATTTTAAACTTTAGAGTAGCATCAATAACTGCAACGAGGAGTCTATTTGCATAGACAATATGTTCCCTCTGCTGCTCCCCACTTCTCAATGGTAGGTTTCTTTTTTTTAAAGCAGGAGTACCTTACTAAATGTAACAGCCGGTTGTATTCAGGAGAGTCATTCCATGCATTTTTGAGCATTTCTAATTCAAGTGTAATTAAGGCTAATGGAGTTGTGTTGAAGGTGAGAATAATGAACTCTTTTGCTTATTTGTCGTTTATTAACTGTAACGCTTATTTTTAAAGGTTGAGCTTATAGGTATAAATAAGACTCACATACTATATAATAACGAGGATAACTATACTGAAATAGATATTGGAGACTCAATGAACGTTGTTGTTAAGGAAAGAGTAGATGAGATTGGACTATACAGCCTAATATGTCAATTATTCTTTACCTCCAACGACGTTCGTTTGACACAGAAAAAGTCTTATAAATTTACTGTTCTTTCTCCATTTAACATCAATCACAGAATATACAGGATAAACGAAAAATATGTATACAAAAAAAGAGGTTATGTAGAGGTTTCACTGGAAAATATATCTCACCAAAGCCTGACATTAAGTGACATCTCCTTGGTTCCACTAAACCTGAACAGCTTTTCTGGATTGGAACTGAGAATTGGAGCTCTGAGTGAGATTGATGAGGAGTATGAACCAATATTTGTTCATTCTAAGTGTAGATACAACGGGATATTTCTGCTTGAATTCACCTTCTCAAAGGACAGTTTCAGGATGGAAGACCTTAAGGAAGACTTGAAAATGAGTTTAAAGGTAGTGTGGAATTCAAAAAACTTCGGTGAGGCCTGGCTTGATTCATACAAGATCAGTTATCCGATTTTAACTCCCGAAGAGCTTGTTCCAAATAGCACTGCAAGAGAGGAGAGTTTGGCCGTTAAGGTCGAATTCCCTCCTATTGTCGACAAACAGGAGGAATTTAAACTAAAACTTCACATTAAGAACAACTTAAATCGAAAACAAACTAGTCTAAAGGTCAAGCTCGACTTTGATAAGCTGTTGCCTATAGTCATAATGGGGAGCGATACCACGGAAATACCTGAAATTGATGAAAATCAAACTAAAACTATCGAATTTAATTGTATATCACTGGCTTCAGGGGTTCACAACATCGAGGGGATTTCAATAACCGATCTAATTGACAATCAAGAGGTTAGTTTTTTCCGACAACCGCGATGCACTAACAACTTTAAAACTTTAATTTAGATCTTTAACTTCGAAGGAAAGGAAATTTTGATTGTATAACCAAGGACGAACAATGTTCGGGCTATTAGCGTTGGAAAGTAGAAAGAGAGGTATTAAATTATATATAGACGCCTATTTTAGTAAAGTTTTCAATATTAATTCTAATTTAGAAAAATGAAAACATATCCAAATATGTCCCATTCCTCAATTCAGAAATATATTTAGCTTTAAATGCTTATTTCATCCATCTTCTTCCCTTTTTTATAGTAGTCCCTGATAAAGTTCCAAAAGTCTAAGGAAATGGAAAGCATAGCTGGAGCAATCATTATACCAGTTGTTGCAGAAATACACAAAACTATTGTTGTTATCCATAGAAACACTTTGAAAGCTTCGGACGTTGAAAATGCGAGCAAGATTATTCCGAGGAATGAGGAGATAACAGCATATATGACATTCGGTCCCATATCTAGAAGAGAATCTCTGATTCTCTCAACGCCAGAATCTCTTTTGGTGAGCAGGAAGAGGTGCGTAATGTGAACTATGTATTCTATCGAAAAGGAGACTGCCGTGGCCAGAACCATAAATGCCACAATGTCAAAAATCAAGCCTGTGATGTACATTATAAGCATCACCACAATGTTTATACCACCAACGACAAGGCCGATAAATATTCCAGTAAGGGGGTTTTGTATTATGCACAGCATGATGGACACTCCGATTGTGATATATAGCAAAAGCTTCCATACAATATTAAGAATATTCTTGTCCCTTTCTGCATCCACAAACCAATCACTATATAAATAAGTGCCTGGGAAATCTTTATTAAAGACCGTATCTATGAGATTGTTGAGTCTAACCATAGTCTCGTAGTTGTCCTGAGAATTTAGTGGGTCATGTTTTATCATAGCCATAATTCTGAATGCCTGAATTCCCTGTTTAGGATCTCCATTATTAAATACAAGCATTCTCTCATTGTGCATCTCCGGAATAACATTTTTGACAAAGGGAGCATAGTTAACTATATTCGACTCGTTAATCTTGGTATTCAAAGTCGAAACTACACAAATGGTGTCTTCCTGCGAGTTTTCATCCTTAGTTACTTTTCTATTCCTCCATTCGCTTAAAAACTCATAGAATTCTTCCTTCGGAGCGCTTTCCAAGGGAGGCCTTGGCACGTCCATATCAGAAGAGCACTCACGGACAAATGACGGGATGTGATTCGGATCGTTTATTGTATCTGATCCAAAATGATAGTATTCAAAGTCGTGTACCCAGCTTACAATTGGCTCCATAACTGCTGGATCCTTAAGCAGAATGTTGTCAACCAAATTCATAAAGTTGGTTCTCACTTTCCTCTGATTCCAGGAAACCTTGTCATTTCCAGGAACAACGACGTACATTTGTCTCGGTTCCGATCCCCATCGACTGGCCAATGTCTCAACAAAATGGTGTAAAGGCGAATTTGGGGGAAGGTACCGAACAGAACTAAACTCTGTATTTACTCTTCCACTATAAATCAATCCAATAATAACAGTTAGTATGAAGAAAAAACAAGCAAATACCCTGAACGAGAAGTTACACATCAATCTCATAATCACATCCGCCTTTGAAGATTCGACCATTAACCTTCCTATCCATATGTCCTTCAGGTCTATCTCGCCTATTGCTTTTTTGATTACCAATTTCCCGAATAAATCACTCTTTGAGACCGCTTTAAAGCTGTTATGTTCGCATTCATCGCCGCTCAAGTCCACTTTCTTGTTTAACACTGAACCACTTTCATTGATTATCGTCATCTCAAGCTTACTGCGATTTCCTACATCTGACTTAACAGAAGAGGTGGACTTGTCGCCCCACCAGGTTTTGTATCTTTGATAGTTTTTAACAACCTCTCTTCTCACCTTGTAAACGTGTCTCGTAAATGCGGACAAGATAGTGCCTTTCCTGGAGTCGTCTGAAACGGAAACGGAAGAGGTATTAGAAGGAGTGTTCAGGACACCGGTTCTAATAATTTCCACAGATCTTTGTTCCTCATTTTTGTACAAGTAACTTGTTGGTTTGTTCTTGATCTTAAATTTAAGCATGGGGAAAACGTCAAATTTCCTTTTGTATATCCTCTTCTCATCCAAGGAGAAAGAAGGGAGAAAAATCAGCCAGTGGAATATGAATAGATACAAAATCCCGAATCCTGCGTGAATACAGTAGTACCTTACAATTGGGAAATCAACAATAGTTCCAAGAAACAAGGCTGCACAAGAAGTGAGACACGTTAGGGATATTGAGCTAAAGGCAACTGAGCCGGATACGGAGAGTCTTATTTTAAGCAACGTCTCACTTTCCCACATCTTTTTTTCTTCAATGATGACACTGTCTTCGTATTCAACGGCGAAAGTTGGGACAAGCAGCTCCTCACTTGAATTTGGAAGATTTCTGTTGCTTGAGTGACGAGACAAAACTGAATTTTTGTCGTTAGGGTTGGAGGCCAGGTAATCAGTGTTCGAACTGTAGTTCGCACAACTTGCAGGACCGATAATACCATCATTCTCGTCTGTATCTGGGTTTTCATAACATGGGGAGTTACCTTCCGATTTAAGCTGTTTGTTGCAGTCCTCAGACTCATTTGGTCTGGAAACAATGTTGCCGTCCCAGACGTTTTCCAGGGGAATTTCAGTGTTTAAGTCAACCACTTCTTGACTTGAATGGTGAAAATTTCCATCTTCGCTATACAAAAATCCGTTCCAAGGTTTGTATATGTATTGAGTTATCTCTAAAAACACGTCATTCCCTGAAAGTCTAACGTATTTTGGATTTAAAAGCGGAAGATGGGTGTAGGGAACTCTTATGTAGATGCGGGTTTTTTGGTATGTTCTCACCGAAATAATCATGTAACTCACAACAACTCCAAGCAACATGTGTATAAATAGAGGGGTTAAGGGCGAAATTGGCACCCCAAAAATCATTCCTGTTGCAAAACTCCCAACTGTTGCGTAAACCGTGATCAAAACAACGGTAGAAGAAAGAAGAATCCTCGACTTTCTTGGAAACCTGCCAGAGATACAGACTGCCATGAATATGATCATCAATGCGAACGTAGCGAGTAATAAGGGAGTCTCCTTGTTTGCAAGTTCAGTTGTTTCCGATGAAATGTATTCCGAAGAAAAATGAGCCAAGCTCCAGTTATTTGGGTAACTGCCAACGTCCCCAGTAGTCGGATTGACAGCAGCAGAGTTATTCCTGTACATGCTCTCACTTATATAAGCTTGGGACTTTGCGTCATCGTATTTAACATCTAAATTTTGTGAAGCCCTGTTTCTCTTTTGGATGCTTTTAATAAAGTCGGTCACCTTATTTTCCCAGGCAATTCTAACATCCTCTGGAATCGTGGTGTTAAGACGGTAAATTGAAAGCATCTCCTGGGTATTAGCTATCTCAAAAGGCCACTCCTCCAAACCGCTATCATATTTATACTGATAAGGATAATAAGATTGTTTAATGAAATTGCCAGCAGCGAACTTTGCTATACTAATACCACTGCAACACTCGCCAGTATAGGCAGAATCAAAGTCATCCTCAGAAAATATGCCGTTGGAGTCGTTGATCAAGAAAAGTCCAAAAATAGATAAAACTATACAAGGAGCTCCTGTTAGCGTGGCCCCAGTTGGCTGGTGAAGACAGATATCCTCCCAACCCCATTCTTTCCCGTTTTTGTCCACTACTCTTATAGCCTGTATAGACATCTCATTCTTCCATATTTGCTTTAGGGTCATATAGTCCAACAAAGAAGAACCGGACGGTCCTTTGTTACTGTATAGTATAGGGACGTTTACACTTTCAGGTCCGAATAAAGCTTTAAGTTGTTCTTTATGAACATTGTATATCGATCTTTCTGGGAGGAACAGATCCGGGGAGCCATTCACTTCTAGGTAAAAAGGAGGAAATTTCATTATTCCCAAAGCTACTATTAAACCGAGGAATAAGCCAAAAACGTTTCCTATAATTAAAAGCGACCGTGGATACATTGTAGCAATTAATGAAATGTTTTTTCCAATTCTCTTTGTGTATTTATCAAAAAGTTGAGCAGAAGAGAATTTATTTAAGAAGGACAATATCAAATTAGTTCCCTCCTCACTTTTCTTTAAAGATCTTTTGCGGAACAAATTCTTTAGTTTCGCTATAAAACCTGTTTTTGAAGACTTTGTGGCCTCTTCCACATTTTCACTACTGTCAGATAAGCTCTTGTTGAACTCAGGAGGAGAATCGTGGCTATCGAAACGAAACACTCTCTCTTCCGAAACAGAATGAGTATTTTTTGACCTTAACTCCCCTGACGACTCCTCCTGAGGGATTTCAAACTCGCTTTTTGGAACTTCAAACTCCATCGATTCATGTTTGTTCTCACTCATTATCTATCCTCTTCGACGCAAAATCTTCATTTCGTATTAGCAATATCCGATTAAAACACTATTTCCACTTAATCCTCATGCACTCAACCTCCAGCCACAGGCTGTAGGGAAAGAAAATAAACAAAAAACGAGTGCTGAATCAACCAACCCTCCCACAAATTTATCCTCCTCTCAAACGCTTCTTTACTTCAATTCAAGTAGGTCAGAACCAAAAATAATATCCTGTCCTACCCTGATGTCCTCCTCTGCCTCTATCCGTAAACCCACAAAGGGTGATGCCTATTTCAAACTTCAAAAGAGAAAAAGAAACTTGTCCTCAACATTTACTTCAAGATGTTACTCACCAATCTATCCACTCCTCGCTTCTCTTCTTCGGCCCTAGACCTTTATTCCTAGCTCAACACAAACTGCCGCCTAACTCTTTTTGTTAAAACACCGATCTAGAGCCTACTAGAAAAAAAAGCAAACAATTACAGAGTGGCGGGTAAATCCAACATAGCAAAAAAACAAAGCAAAAAGCAATTTTTAGTATATTTTTTCAAAAGTTCTAATGGAAATATAGAGGCTGTGGTAAGTCTTTTCGTCTCACCTATATTCGTTTGTGAGCTACTTTTCCCACTTCATTCCTCTCCAAATAGCTCCAACGGATCAAATGACAGTGTGTTTCTAAGTTGTGTTGCTTGAGTATTAATTTCGTTGTGAATACTTGTTTTTTCTAAAATCTTAAATTCACAAAAGTGTGAGCCTCTATATTGTGTTCTAATTTTGCGAATTCAAACAGGATACTTTTTGATTCTTTCATGTATCCGTGGTTGTGTGTTTAAAGCGGTCGTTCCCAGAGTTTTGCTCAAGATATTGTGACCGTGTCTCGAAGCTGCGCAGCCAGTAGGGTTTCTTTGCTTAATTGGTCTCACCTTTAAGTTTGAACTTTCACTTTTACAAGGTTGTGCTTGCTGCTGTTTTGTTTAAAGAAACGGTAAAGCAGGATGTGTACGAGGCGAATTTTGCTGAACTTGGAAAGCCCTCATTTGATCCATTTCCTATCTTTTTTTCGATTCATACTCTTACTTGTTTCCCAAACTTAACGCTTTTGCTACAAGTATAACAATTTTGGAGCATTCACATGGCAAATAATTGCTGAAATCCGCCGTGTAACCTTCTGAAATTAATGCAGGATCGGAAGAAGAGCAACTAAATACACCTTGTCACAAACCCCATCATAAAGAGTTACCTTTTTATTAGAGCGTTTATTATCAGTAAAATACCAATAACAAGTCCAAGCACTGAGGAAGAGAGCAGAATTCCACCTATTGAGCCTATATACACATCCATAAATGTGAATTTCAAGTGAGTAAACTTGAGAATAAAGACCGAAACCACAATTACATATATGCTGTCAAACAACATGTTGTAGGAGAATGTTGCGAAAACAGAAAAAAACCTTCTCCTGTCTTTATCAGAAAGGGAATTAATTCTTTTCCTCTCATTTTCGTTAAGGAAAACCACCTTTACCAACAAGTATACCGAAACAAGTCTCAGTATTCCCACTAAAGCAATCTCAGTGAGTATAAAAATTCTGCATAAATTAAAAATCAACCTTTTTTCCACTATTATCCAGAACTCCTTTTCACTCAAACACACTATTGAAGTTATTAAGTAGTTAATCATGCTTAAAAAGTAAACTGTGAAGCTAAGCTTCAAGGACAGCAATTTTGGAATTTTGTCCAGTATTTTTATGAACTGAAAAAAACCAAGGCCGTTGAATAAACAGTTTAATAAAAACGCAAAGTAGAGAAGGACATTCTTATTTTCTTTTGATTCAAAAACAATTAACAACAGTAAAATAAGGGAATTAACCAGCTGAGCAGTGTTTATTATCTTCAAACTGTTGTACTTGCTCTTGACCTCATTCTCACTTTTAAAGTCCACATGAACTTTGTTTATAGATATATTGAAAGTAAAATCTCTTTCCATTTGTACTCCCTCCATAAACACACCTGTCGCCTATATGTCTATATAGTAAACCGTACTGTTTGTATACACACAAGGATTCCTTTTTGTGAACTTGAGTTAAATTTGTTTCAAAACTTGATAGCAAACAAATTTTTATTCTGTTTACGTCAGCTCGTCTCCGTTGTGTGCATTCAGCCACATTATTCTGTCAAAAAAATAATTAAATGTATTTCTGCTTTTTGGAGTGTATACTTGCTCATAATGGATTTCCAAATCAGTTCTTTGCCTTAAAAATCTTTAAAAGTACTCTTTAACTTACCGCCTGGACAAAAGAGCATGCATTCTAGGGCGGCACGTTAGGTGGGGAGTGAATTACGTTATATATTTAGATGAACTTGAAAGTTGTGTAATACAAACAGAAAATCACATTCATGAAAGTCTGGGAGAGACTCTATTTGCAATTTCTTTAAATTCAACTAGGCAGAACTACGTGGTTGAGAGTCGCTATTCTATGTGTTTGGGAATTACCAAATCCGTTTTATTATGTCAGGTAGATTTTAAGCAATAAATAGATAGGCAGGCGTTTAGTAAAACTAAAATTCTCAAAATGACTCGAATTCACGTTATTCAAATTTTTCTGCTGATAATGGTACTCAGAATAACCAACATGGGTTGTTTAGGTGCTGATCAAAGTTATCTGAACGATATTAACAAAATCAGACAAAAGGGGAATACTGGCTTCATTGGCGAGAATCTGAGGGATGGGATGGATTTGTATCCTGAAGAACTGGAAAAAGTGAGAGATAAAAGAGATATGAATTCACAAGTTATATTTGCCTTGAAAGCGTCTCAAAAAATTACGGTTCCGTAAGTTATTATTTCAAATTAATTATTGTTTGACTTCTAGTACATGCTGGTCTTCACCACTTGTCGCCTTTAGGACAAGAACAAAACGCAAACAAGGTTTAGATGGTTTTGAGGTTCCGATAGTGAAGGAGTCAGACGACACTGAAAAAAATATAAAGGATATGAGAAAAAGAATAGACGCCATTAAAGATGTGGTTATGGGCATCAAAGAGGTTACACCGGAACCAAGCACTCCAACTCTTGACTATCCAAAACCACTTGAAAAGTCTCCCTATGACTGTACAAAGTATGGGGAGACTGAAAAGTCTAGTATTACAAAGGAGGTTCAAGATTGGCTAAAGAAGATTGATTTGGAAACAGGAGTGGTTCAACCCTCCACAATGAGTAAGGGAGTTTTGGTTAAAGATCCCACACTGTAAGTTTGTCGAAATATGCCACATTAACTTTAATTAACCGGACTTTTTTTCTATTAAAAAACGCTGTACAATCTCATGCATATGTTTGCTTCTAAATCGTTTTATTAGAAGCAAGACACTCACAAAAAAGCTCATAAATAAACCAAATTGGAGTGGCTCAGCTAAAACTCTGGTTAAAGGGGTAGTTTTCAGAGACGAGTTGTTGGAGGAGTTTGATGAAGAAGGGAGATCTGTTTCCCCTGTTGCGAAAAGAACCCAAGGATCCAATGATGAGTTAAAAGATGAATCAATGAGTTTGGAGGTGGAAATTGATTTGGGAAAATCAATTAAAAAAGATCCAGAGGAACTGTCAATGGAAGAAAACAGAGATAAATTGAAGCAAATTGTGACAAACGAAATTCCAAAAGGCGAACTCTTATCTGATAACAACTTCAAATATGAGGGTGAAATATTCTCAAACAACTATATTGACAGAAAAACATATTACTTAGATCAAGATCCAATACAATATGTGGATGTTGAGGACTTCATTGAGAAAGAGGTCAATACAACCAATGATATAGAAGGAATTAAATCAAGTAATGCTAAAAATTCGCGAAAAAAGATAAAGAGACACATGAAAAAGAAGAAATCAAGGAAAACGGAATTTTCGCCTCCACAAATTAAAGTCTCTGAATTTAACAATGATCTTCCTGATTCCGGAGATAAAATGAGTGAATTAAATAAGTCTTCTCGAGTGGCATTGAGTAAGAATTCACAGATGAAACTAAAAGATAAAACGCCTTCAGAATTCGGATACAGCGAACTGGATTTTGTGCTCGAAACTCCTTCAGCCACACCTATTTTGCCTTCTGTTCAAGTAAAAGTTCCTAAAAAGAGTCAGCAAGCCCTTCGTGTTCAGACCGTATTGAGTGGGAAAGCCAAAGAGGAGTCCCTTTCTAGTTTAGAACATGGAGATGGTTATAATGAGCTAATGAGTTTAGAGCCTTCTGCAGCAGAACTAAATTCCGTTAAAATTGTTGACAGTCTCAATTTAAAGGAAGTACCACAAATACGCGGAAACCTTCCAAAAAGAGGTGCGGTCAAGAAACTCCCTGTTCCCCTCCCTAAAGAACCAGAAAAGGTTCATAAACAAGTAGAACTTCCTTTGCAACTCACAAAAATGCCTTCAAGACTGAAAGCTCAAATTCCAGTAAAACTTGAAGTTCAAAAAGTGACAGAAGAGTTGGCTAAAATAAGAGAAGCCGAGCCTTCTACAGTGTCTGAGGAGGAGTTCAGCAGTGAAATATTCGATAATGAAGATCCATCTGCTTCAGAGTCCACTAAACATAAAATTATATTAGATCTAATAGATAGATCAAGAAAGCACCAAAAGGACAGGAGGGCAAAACCCAATTTTACAGAGAACGAAAACCTACCTAAAACATAGTTTGTGTGATTTCAGGTATTACTTAAAAATAGAAACCTTGTTATTTAAGATTGACGACTTAAAGGCAAATAGACTACCAGTGAAAGTATATATTCAAAGATTAAGGTGTGTATTATCGCTCTTAGCTTCAAATTTCAAATAGTATCGTAATTAATATGGCATATTAATATATTCATTTTTCTTTATTCCCTTTGAATTTGAGCTTTACCCGCCAGACAATAAATAGATCAATTCATTGCCCAGTAGTATTTTATTGTTGAGATTAAAGAATTATTTGTGAAAACGTATATACATGTTTTAATTATATATATGCGTAAATATTTATGTATGTGTTTGTCTTTGTTTAATTAGTGAGATAGGATTTTAAATGAGCCGTATTTCGTCGATTCTTTTGTTTACTCTCTTCCTCTACGGCATCTCACAAAATGAGTGTTTTGAGAGTAAGCCGAAACCACAGGGTAAGTTTATACCAGGAAATGTGCAGATGAATTAGACTTGAAGCAAATATTATTTCTTGATTCTAGGAAAGACTCAAAGAAAGCCCACTAAATTCGACAACCAGGTTCTGGGAGACATGAAAAAGAAGATTGATTTGTCTCTTGAGGAGGAAGCGGCGAAGCGAGAAAAGAAGGAGTTAAAGAAGAATTACAACATAAAGAACACAACATTTGTTAAACTTTGGTTGTCTGATTTGGAATTGAGGTTTGGTGATTCACTCTTTGTTTCCCTGGATGTTGAGACAACGTTTAAACCACAAACAAAGTTTGAGAACGAGGAGGAAGAGATTAACAAGATAGTTGAGGAGAACAGACTGGTAGAGAAGCTTAAGCTCTTGAGGCAGCATGAGGTTGTTATTTCTGGGTCAGGGGATGCAGGTTCCTCCGGAGGGGTTGCAGATGTGGGTGCATTAAAATCAGATTCCGATGAACCAACTCGGGACCTAATTTTAAATTTGGATTTAGAGAGCTTCAGCAGTGCCTCCTTTGTTACCTACAACCAGGAGCAGGCAGCAATGACAATTCTTAACGGAAATAATTTAATTCACAATGTCAATCTAGTTGTTGATTACGGCCTTTTAGATTCTCCTAGAAGCGATGACTTAAATGACCAAGTGAATGATCAGTACAAAGACATGACCATAGATAAGTGTACAGAGCTGAGGGAGAAAACTATACACAAAATTAGTGTCTTAAAGCTCGAAATAGCTAATTTGAACGCCTTAGCTAACAAACTAAAGGCAAAAAATAAAACAAGAGAGTACGATAACACTATTGAAAGTATCGAGAAAAAAACTAAAATCCTCCAAGAGAGCAACTGTGAACTACGTAGAATTGATAAAAGGATTAACCAACTTTCCTCTAAGGATTCTGAACTAAGCATCTCTCAGGGAGAAAGGTCACCTGAAGGTTCCAAAACAATTGAGGAGCCAAGAGCTGGAACTCTTGCACCAGCTGAGAGTGCTAATGAAGCCAAAGTCGATGCCGAAAAGACGTCAAAGGAGATGGCAGCTACTGAAGACAGTGGAGAAAAGAGTGTTGAAAAAACCTATAGTATAGACTTTGAGGGAATCCCACAAGAACAAAGAGCCAACATCGAAAGAGCGGCAAAGATGTTAGTCTGGCTTCAGGAAAACAAGGGAAGCAAGCGAGAAGACGTGAGCACGAGAAGGGAGAGGGGCAGAAATGCATTGAGGAACCTTGTCAGAATATACAAGAAAGACGAAAATAAATTCCAAGAGGTTGTTCAAAACATCAAAAACGGATTCGAGAAGTCAGTCTTTGAAAGCAAAATCAAAAGCAAAAGCAAGTTATAATCATATATTTAAAAAGAAAATATTTGTAAATCCACTGTATCCAGTTCATAGAAACGAAGCCTATATCTATGTTTTCCCGTTGTGTCTGCCCTGCTTTTCTGCATCTGCGCTTTACAATCAATGACACGAGGCCGCGCGTCTGTGGCGCCTGTTCGTTTTATTTTATTCTAAGACGTGGCTACTGTTGAGATAAACAACGCGAAAATGCGATGGTGTATAAACCTGCCTTTTTCCTAGGGTCTTGTGGAGGTAGGAGGCGTTTTTGCCGTCTTATGTTAGCACCTCAGCTGGCGTAATAGAGGTTCCAGTTTCGGTTTTCGATGATGTTTTGCATGTATTGATTGAGTCTCCCTCTGTTGTTTTGGGTTTTGAACCTACCCGGAATCCAGGGGAGGCAATGTAATCGCCAAATTAACTACTGAGATAGCCGAAACCTGTTGTGCCTTTGTTCAACAATAGGCCTTGTTAAGCTTCGTTTTCCATGGCCCAAGATTCCTTTGAAGGAGAAACCGTTGGTTGCGGACCTGGCTCCTGCTTAAGCACGCCTCGTGACTTTCCCAAAGGTGCGGAGAATGCACATTCACAATGAAGTCTCGCAGTTAGACATTTGACACATACACATGTGAATTTGCTGTGGATTTGGGAAGCTTGTTTCAGCACACCTACTTTAAAGACTGCTTTTGGAGATGTAGAAGTAACTTCAATTCAAGTATTTGGGACGAAAATGTCGTCGTTGTATTGAGTTTCACGACGGAATTTGTGTAGAGTATACGACATCCTCGGACGGAAGAATCGAGTAGGTGAATACACACACACTGCAAGACAGGACAGAAAACGTGCCCGTTCTCAGTGCTTTTGCACGAAATCAACGCTCCTATTCACCTTAAGTGATCTAAACGGGAGTCTCATACAGCGGAAACAAACAGTCCTTTTGACCTGCTCGACTGTTTAGGGCTGAGAAGAAAAAGATATTTGGAGTGCCGTGATGATTTCGCTCCCTCTACCTAACTGCGCTGCTGCAGCTGAGGATATTTGCGATTCCGGAATCAACTTTTGAGTCTGAGCATTTCATATGTTTATTCCCCACTTTCAGCTTAGTTTTAATGCTAATTTATCTTTTTTTACCCTCTTGTTGCTGCTCCGGTGTTACAGTCCATGCACTTTTCCCGCCCATATGTCTGTGCACAGCGGCAAAGGCATGAATTACTGCAAGTAGTTTAAAGGTAACGTCAAGCCAATAATGAATATAAATGGTAATATAAATACTGACGCAATTTACATATAATAGTGCACAAATAAAATCGCATAAATCTGTATTTTCAATAAATAGCAACTGAATGCAGAAGAAAAGTTTTTTAATTTTGTGATAAAGATTGTGTAATAAAAAACTAGAAATTATGTAAATAAAGAAAGTGATCCTTGGCGAGAATAACCTAAAGCTTCTAACTAATTGGTTTTCTTTGAGATTGCGAACAACGAATATTTATTTTCCTGAGTTTAATTTTTCACATCAAACCAAAATGATAAAACAGATTTTACTGTTTACAATATACGTAATAACAGAGATATCGTTTGTCAGAAATGCAAATGGCCGAAGCGAAAGTCCGGGTTTTGGAGCTAGAACTACAAACGATAAAGTTCCCCTATATAATTTAGACTATAGAATAAGAGTTAGAAAACTAGACCCAACATTCAGAACTGTTGTAATTAAGGGTATAGAACCAGAATTCCCTTATGATATAAATGCAGATGGGTTACATCCCGGTTCCAAAAACGACTATTCAAGCCTGCCTATATCCCTGCACGTTCCGATAATTCCAATTGACAAAACCGTCAAGTTGCGAAGGATACCTGTGATTACCACTAGTCCAACGAGACTGCCGCTGGAATACAATGAGAGATTACTTTCATTTGGGGTAAACATTTGTAATCTACCTTCATTGTGGTATTTGGAGTTATCTTTTTGCATGCACAAAGGGGTTACCAAATTCACGACAGGAGTCCTCACGAGTTACACCCTGCAGGATATAATTGGAGCGGCTCTGGACTCTATGGAGTTGCCAAGTGAGGGATTTAGTGTCTCCAGATGTACAGTTGCAGTCAAAAAGTTTAGTGATGTGGCAATAAACGAGAATTCAAAGGAAGTGTGCAATATAATGGCGTCGTGTTTGTCATCAAAGGAGTTTTTGTCTGACAAAAAGAAGCGAATAGCAAAAAAATGGGAGAAGAACATTACTAACATTTACAAAGAGATGCCTCCATTTTTCAGAGGTCAACAACCACGTTCCTATGCCCAAAAGATAATCACGGGTATAATAATGGCCAGAAGAGAGAGGATTGATAAAACTTCAAGAAAAAAGGCAAATATAAACAATATACCCGATAAATTGTTTTACATTATTCGTTGTTTTAACTTTGCCATGATGTTGACTGAATTTTTGATTAACAGTGGGTTTAAGGATATGGACGCATTCGAACTTTCTCCAAAAAGCTACTCGATCATCTGTGATAATGCTCTGATGCAACCAACACCTGTAAAAATGATTGCAAAGTGCGCGAGTATGGTTATAAATGCTCACATGAAGTACAACTCAATTGACTATTTTCCGTTCGTCCGCAGTGCTACATGGAGTCCATTTTCAAATATCATCATACAGCATGCATGCACCGAGTTAGTTTCCATTGGATTTATTAACAGCGATGTCACAATCCCAAAGAACATGTCTATTGATGAAATTAAATACTTGGCATTCCCACATCTTGCCCATTCCAATCCTGTTTCCCGTCCCAGTCCAGTTGTCAATCCCAATTCAGATCAGCCCCCAGCTGGTAACGTTACTTCCGAATCACTATCTAGTCAAAACACTAGAAAGGGTGGTCACAAGTCAGAAAAAGGCAAACGCACCACTACTACAACCACAACTACAAAGGCAACTAGATCGAGTACTAAAGCTCCAGCCAAAGAATCCACCATTTCCAATACAAAAAAGCCCCCTACCCCTGCGTCGCCACCGACTTCCGGTGAGCCCTCTTCTGTAGAGAACAAATCAGAAAGCAAAAACAATATAACTGAAGAAAAGAGTTCAGTAGAAATTTCTTCGTCTGCCAAAATCAGCCAAGAAGTCAGTAGTCCTAAGGATCCAGAGGCTGAAATTGAAAAAATCTTGGCAGGAATTGACTTAGAATAAAGTGAAATGCTACACATTCAATTATTAATTAATTGTATTTTAACTTTTGTAATCAAAATATAACCATTGTTCCTGTTCCTCGCTAATAACGTTTTTATTTGTACTCACTTTGTCTACAGCTTCAATTGTGTCGAGTTTTTCGTACCCTGTCCAACTCCTTATTTATTTGCTTGGCTCAAAATTATATGCATACATTTACTTGCACTATTTTTACTTGACATGCATGCAAAAAGAGCACGTAAAATTTTGTGTTTGCAGTAACAATAGCAACAACAAACAACAATTAATTGTAAAGTTTGGATAACAATAAAGTTAGATACGCATTAATGTAATGAGCATAATCTCTGGATTAGTGATTGCAATTTTCGTCTATTTCTTAATAGTCACTTGCTCCTGCGAGGAAGTGGAGTTTCTAACGCCAGAATCCATCGAGGACCAAATAATAAAGGATATTTTAAGCCATTCAAATGTATCTAACATTACTATTTCAAGAAAGGGAGAGCACAATGTTTATCAGTTCTATATAAATGAGACATCTGCAAAAAAAAATACCGATCAATGTAAACACGATAATCACTTATTAAAATACGTGAATACTACCCACACGTGTTATGTGCTTGGTAATGATACTAATTATATGATAAATCAAATAATAGAAATGACGAACAATTCAACTAATATTACAAACGACATGTTGGAAAACAAGTTGTTTAAATTTGATGAGGACAACAATCTGTTTTTGGTGGATACTGGCAACAATAGAACAGAACTAAGACTTCTAGCGAGTTTTCACCAGTTAAATTACAATGAAATAAATCATAGGAGAAGGAATCCGAGAAGAAGGTATATAGATGATGATGATGACGATGACGATGGGCTGTCAAAAAAAGAGAGAAAAAAGAGAAAGAAAAGACGAAAGAAAATGAGAAAGAGACAGAAAAAAATGAAAAAAAGGAAGAAGGGATTTTTTGATGATGTAAAATCTACGGTAAAATGGGTAGCCTGCGTTCAAATATCTGTGGCAGTTTGTGGATGTTGTCTTTCTGTTGTTCAATCTGTTTTCCTGTCTTACTTCTCCCCACTTCCAATTGGAACAAGAATACAACCCGTAAATCAAATGTATGCGAGAGGATTTGAGGAGTACGGAATGTACGGAGGAGGCTACAACATACCTTTCTCGGACATAAACAATGTTAACCTATTGAACTACAACAATAACAATCGCAATAATAACAACAATCTCAATAATGTTTTCAATCTTAATAATGTGATTGGAAATGGTATTCTGGGGAATATAGGGGGGGTGAACAGAAACTGAAAACAATCAGACTCGGCTCTAACACACACAAAGTTTATTGAAGGACTTGTATAAGCTCACTGGGTGAAAAAAGCTGGTGCTTACAAACATTTTCAATTAATATAAAATGTACGTTAAATCGTTAAGGTAATTACAAATATTAATTCTACAAATGACTAGGTTTTTAAAGCTCTTTAATATCATGTCTTTCTTTGTTCTCTTAAATTGCGTTGAGCAATCTCTAACGAACTTGGATATTATATTCGGTCTTTTTTAATGTTAATTCTCGTTTTCTTCGTCGTCCTCCTCCTCCTCCTCGTTTTCTTCATCCTCCTCGCTCTCTTCATCCTCCTCCTCCTCCTCCTCTTGTTCATATTTTTTGCAACTCTTGTCACAATTTACATACTTGTTTCTCCTTGAACAACCACAGCCCTCCGCACTAGAGTATTTTTTTTTATTTGGATCCTCATCGGGTTCGGATTTCACGGAACCGTCTGGTGCTCCGCTGCTCATTAGATTAGAGTCAAAAACTCCGTTAGTACAAGCACCTGTTCTTGATCTCTTTTCTCTCACCAGTCTCTCAATCTCTTCAACTTCAGGATCAGGAATCTTGAGTTTGTTTAAGGCAGCTTCGCTGACTTCGTCGGAATTGCGTTCGCTTTCGTTTTGAACAGAGTTCATGTTTCCACTACTAGGTATATCGGACACGGGATAGTATGTCTCATGGTAATATGACCATCTGTTTTCACCTGGAACTTTTCTGATGTTGTGTTTTCTAAAGTAGTTAATTTCTCTTTCGTTCCTGTATATAATAACAGGGAGCTGTAAATTTATCAAGTCGATATTTACCGTCCCCTCTTTGATCATATTTGAAAAGTCGAATTCCTCGCTGCTCACAAAACCTGCCCTGGCCGCTTGGAAACAGGCCGACTCGGAGACCTCTTTTATGATGTCAATATTTCCGGTCAGGGGTGAGTGCCTGGGTTGATTTACCGCTAACCACCTCCTGAACTTCTCAGAACAACGGGATCTGAACCTTGCTTGTTCTGTTTCGTCCTTATTCGCGATCCTGACAAACGAGAGAGCTCTTTTTGCAGAGGGGAATTTGGATATATACCAACCCGGGATTATCATGCTTGAATGTATTGAATACAAAGTCAGTATAAAGGCCCTGACTACTGCGAACAGCCTGCTTGACGTTTTGTTGCATTCAAAACACATTTTTGATTGTGATTCTTTAATTATTCTATACAGTACTTTTTCTATATCATGTCTTAACATTGCCAGGTAATCCAAACCATGTAAATCGTACGACTTTTCTATCAATTCCTCGAGTCTAAGATTACCCAGAGGGGGAGACAAGACCGGAAGCAAGTTTTGGTGCAGGCAAAGTGAAATATTGTGACACCTCGAGTATGAATTGGAACTCAGTCTCGGATCCTTGAGCATGCTTATTCCCGACGAACAATACCACGCGTCAAAAGACAATTCACCATCAACCTTTCTTACTGAGTAGAGTGATACTCCTATTATATCCTGCATCACCTCTCCCGAAGGCACCCCCTCTAACGAGGGATAGAAAGCATCAAAGGTGCAAAATGCTATTTGCAGGTAAAACTTGGAAGGCAAAAGACACTCTTCCAGTGCGAATAAGATAAATCTAAAGTCAAAACACGTAATTAATGTATTACCATCGCTTGACCGCTTACGCAAACTAACCTCTCAATGACGACTGGAGGGAGAACGGATATCACTCGCTTCTCTGCTGGAGGGTCTAACCTAAGGTAGTCGTCTCCCATATTATGATGTATCGGTATTTCAATCCCGTCCCATCCAGGTATTTCTCCATTTTTAATGACGTAAACGTCGCTTCTACCAAGTATATCTTAGTTGTTATGCGGATAGAAATTGAACAACATTCGCATTTGAGTTAAAAAACGCTACACCATGGATTAAAAAACTCACCTCTGTCTTTGATCGACTCTAGTTCCCTCACACTCTTTAGTACTGGACTCTTTTTGCTCGTTATTAAGTTCAGTGGAGGATATACCAAAGAGCCATCTCTATTGACTATCTTGTGCGTTTTTTTCCTCGTAAATATCCTCTTTAGAGTCCTGACTCCTCTGCTTTTCACTCCTTGATTCTCATAATCCGCTGAGCCTGCACTTACCCTGCCTGCTGTAAGTGCCTCAGATATAAAAATAACTGCTAGTACTATCGCTGATATTATAGTAGCTGTCCTTTGGCTTCGAGCACTCATTGAAAGATGTATCTTTTAACGGTGCTGGTGACAAAAGCAATATAACAACTTCATAGCCTTCACCTACTGACTGAAACTTTACATTTCTTCCTTCAAACAACCTTCAACAAATCGTAAAAGCTAAAACCAAAACTAATCAGTCTGTTATTTTTCTTCGTTCAGTAAACGCTTTTCATATGGTCATTTTCAAGACTTGCACAAAAGTACCTTTTTTGGCGCCCTGTGCATGCAATGACAATTCAATTAAAGATATTGTTAAGATAAAATGGAAGCCCTGTTTGAAAAGGCGTTGAACGAGTGAAAATCACACGGAGTCGAATTCTAACGACACATTAACAGCGGCTGCTGCGATCCCGATGCAGATCCTGTCTGTGTCCGCTCTTTGATTCTCACTTTGCCCTTTTTGGCACACGGTCTAGAACCAACAGCACAGAGTGAGGGAGCAAAAGTGCGAAGGTTGGCGTAGACAGATCTGGCTTGTGATTACAGCCGTTTCTTGACTCACTTCTACATTTGAAAGGGGGCGCTTCCGATTCTGTGGCGGTAGCAGGGTTTGGATGTCGGCTTGGAGCTCACTATTAAAACAATCCAAGAATCCAGGAGACCCGGTTTACCTCTGTTTTCGTTTCGCTTTAGCGGGGAAACCGAGCTCTGAATGGACCAAGTGAAAGAAACTACAAGACACTTCTTTCAGATGCTGCTCCCCTCTCAAACTCAAGCCTCTCCGGGTCGAGAGAGCAAATCTGCCAGTATAGGGGGGAATGACAAAGGGGAATTCATAAAACATTGTTTGTTCCAAGTAATGAAAATTGGAGGGATCATGCCAGACATCTGGCAAAAATGTCAGATAAAACTACGAAGCTAAGGAGGGAAATAACGATAGAAGTCAGAAATTCAAGTCCAGGCCGACAAAAAAGTTCTGTCAGCTGCTAAATTTGTGACGGCTGGTAAATGTTTGCTTCTCTCCCTACTAACTGCAAAAAAAGCAAAAAAGTGAGTTACTAGTTACCTTCCGAAACGATAATCTGCCCGCCTTTTGAGGCTTGTATCTTAGGTCAACTTTATGTGAAAACAATTGCGTTGTAACTGCCTCAAAATGAGAGTGGCAGCATTCAGATTGGTGGTGTTATTTTTGGCGTGTTACTCTTTTAGCAACATATGCACATGTTCAGGTAACCCTGGCTATTCCGGGAGAATTTCCGTTTTGAAGGGTTTTTGCCAGTTGATACAAAATGAATTAAAAAATGGCCTTGATCGCGTAATATTCAAGATAAAGGAAGCGTACGGCAACGAATACTTTGATATCTCTATGCCTGTTCAGGATTTTCATAATGATTCGTCCACTGAAGAAGAGTTGGTTACGCATATTCCGTCTGAATTCCAGTTTCACATTCCTGCAGAAGTCAAGGAGTACAGTAAGTTTTCAACTCTGAAATACTTAAAGCCAGTAACACTTGGTGTTTCGGAGACACCTATTGTGCGTAAGATTAGAGGAATGGACCGTAAACTACCGAACAATGAGTTGTTATTTCCTAGAATAAAGCATTTTAGGAAAAATCTACCTAAAATAACGTCCGAACCTTACCAAAGATTGATGACGTTTGCAATAGAAGTCTGTTTGATCCCCTCGTTGTGGTATATCGAACTGATTCACTGTATGTTTATGGGAGCGGCTCCTTATTTCGAAGGAATGCTTTCCAGCTATTCTTTGCAGGATATTGTTGGTTCTTCCGTTAAAACAATAGGATATTTGGACGAAAATTTTTCAATTGAGAATTGCTATTACTCCGTATCCATGTTTTCAGACGACAAAGTTTCGCCATATTATATGGAAATTTGTGAGGCTATGAAAGATTGCTTAGTTTCGAAAGATTTTAAGCAGGAAAAGTATGCTAAACTACGTGCCGAGCTGGGAACCAGAATGTTAAATGTACATGTGTTCAACTTCGGAATTGAAGGTTCTTTACTCAGACTCTCCAAGTATTTTATTAGAACCTCGCTGCTTTTCGAGTCTAACGACACGTTTCCAACGAAAAACCATGTGGAAAGGAACTTTTTACCTGTTAGAGTTATGCTTGCCTCCACCATTACATGTACAATACGTATTATAATATATCCGGAATCTACTTATTCTCTAAAGTCGCTAGTTAAAGGGTTATTTTACATTTTTTCAACAAAGACTCTATTTGATACCAAAATATACATGAAGTACTGCAAGTCATTTCTGAAGTCTTATTTGCAGATCAAGGCCACCTCCGCGGAGGTTATTTACGAATTCTTGTGTAAGGAGTTTCTGTCTATTGGATTTGTGGACAACAAGGTGGATGTGTTGTCCGAAAACCTAGAGATGTTTGTAAATGCTACCATGCCGAAACGCGTTTTGGACCAAAGCTACTATACCGTTATCCCGGAGATGTTTGAGGAAAAAGGTGTTTCTGAGTACAGCAGAGAATGGATTAGTTATTCCACTTCGGATGAAGGGTATGATCGAATTGAAGCTAAAAGGAAGCCTGCTGTCAAGAAGACAGTTTACACGTCCAAAATGCTGAAAAAAACGAGAAGGAAGGTTAGAACCAAAGTTATTCCCGAAGTGGACACGCAAAAGGATTCGTCCAAAAGAACTAAAAGAACAGTATTTAAGACCAGAATGACTAAGGTTCTCACGAGGAAATTTAAAAGAGAGTCAGACCTAATATCAGATCAGATTTTTAGCAAGAAGTTATGTGGAAATTTTTAAGTTATGATTTGTATACGCCTTCATCGCTATTACTCCAGAATGGCTAGATTATTGATTATGATGGAAGATGAGACATTGTGAGAAGTTTCAGTGCATATATAACAATGTAGTAGCAACTGCCGAACGGCTTATCGGATCTACACAGCTTAAATCCCCTATTGTGTGAGGTATGGGGATTTTCTTTTATTCTCATTTCATCCATGTACATTCAAGTAAATGAATCAATTTATATCAGGTTACCGTAAAAATCTCAAGTGTAAATTGTGCAGTAAATTGCTTTTTATTGGACTTCATGTAAATTTATATTCCAAACTTCATATTTCCCTGTTTTAAGTGGGTTTCTGGAGCATTCGCGATGTGAACCTCAAATTGCTCATTTAATGTCCACTTTATAGGAGCTCCCACGTTGTCACATGTTCAAACGAGATGCGTACACTTTTCGTGTGGAATCGATAGGATCTACCCAAGGTTAATGTTATAAGTGCTTGCTGTACCTATGCAAAGAGGGAACTTCCTCGAGAACTATCTGCATAGAATCACAGGCCAACTACCTCTGAGTGGTGTTCTTCTCGTTATCGTGTCGTTATGGTCTTTGGCTAAGTGACGATAACGACAATTTCTACCGAGTAAACTAGGAAAGTGCGCAATTCAAATAACAGAGCTCGTTTAATTCAATCAAAACTTTCTCAAAAGATAGAGACGATATCTGCAGAACACAGAATGTTTCTCGTGCTCCATTTTCCACCGACTCATCTGATTATGGAGGGTTCCCGCCTGGACAATCGGTCGTATTAAAGAGATTCCGGGTTTTTCCAATAGTCAATATACCCTTCTCATTTATGCAGCTGGTTGAGAGGGACTTTGATATATGGGTTCAAAAGTGATGACTTTGGTTTAAATGTGATAACTTAGTGCCAAAAAATGTTTTATTAGTATTGCTTTTTCTTTGATTTTTGAACTAATGGCTAAGGACCTAACTGTTCTATTCCAAGAAAACCTCTATTGCGACCGAAAACTACAGAAAAAGGAAATAGTATGAGTTAGAGGTACACTTCAGTACTGTAGTGCGCTAAATGCTAATAACAAACAAATAAGTATATTTATAATTACTGATCAATTTTATTCTAATAGATTGACATTATTTGCTTAATTGTACTCACCCTATTACCGCGCTTTCTATCCTTGGATAACGGTACCGAGATCGTCGACAAAATAAATCATTCAAAGGCAGTGATAAAAAGTGTTAATTATACCAATGAATAAAATTTTATTCTCTGTATTTTGCATTTATATCACACTATGTTTTTCTTTGTATATTTGTATTTGTAACGATGTGAAAGTAATAGAAAACCGTTTTTCGCCTCCTTGGAGATCTTGTTTATTTATAAGAGATTTAATAAGCTCTTCAGATTTTGGCAAAAAAAGCAATAAATTGAGGCCCGATTTGAGTACTCTATTTATTTATAAGTTTGGTTCTGAATATGCACTAATTAGTGAAGCAGTGTCCGCCATTCACGGGGACATTATTGATGATTGTGATTTTTTTCCTCAGGATCATTTGCAAAGCGATTCTCCTTTCCATATTCCTTTTGAGCACAAGTCATTGAATGAATTTAGGGATCTGAAGTATGGAATCGGCAACATTTTTAAAATTGATGATACGTATTTGTTAAAGTTAGGAAATAGTAGGGAGCCCGATAATCAAATGTTGTTTTTTCCAAGAATTAAACATTTCAGGAGGAAGCTGCCTGTGCTTCCGCCTGAGCCCTACCAGAGACTGATGACTTTCGCTATTGAGGTTTGCATGATGCCTAAGCTGTGGTATCTTGAGCTTATTCATTGCATGTTTATGGGAATGGCCCCCTTTTTCAAGGGGATGCTTATGAGTTACAGTCTGCAGGATGTTGTTGGCTCCGCCTTAATGACTGTTGGTTACTTGGATTCGAACTTTTCAATGGAAAACTGCTACAGGGCAGTTTCAATGGTTTCAGACAATAACATTTCTCCAAACTACGAGTACATTTGTGACAAAATGAAGGCATGTTTGGAGTCTGGAGTCTTTGAAAATGGAGAGTATGCCAGATTCAAAACCGAATTTGAAAAAAGGATAGAGGAGAATTATAAGCCTGCGCAGAATACCGATATTGAATTACTCAATTTGCCTAACTTTTACTTGAAAATGGGTATCTCAAGTTCTCCGTTTTCAGGAGGATACACCAAAAATCACAACGTCAGAACCTTTTATCCAGTAAGAGTAATGGTATCAATGATTTCAATAGTAAGCATTGCAAAGAGCTTCAGTTCAATCCTTTCTGTTATTGCCCTCAACTTTGATACGTTTAATACCTTTTTTTCTTATACTCCTTTGATTTCAATAGACAAATACTTTAAGTATTGCAGAAGATTTTTGAGGACAAACGTTAAGTTAAACCATAGAATTCATGGTTATTTAATTGAATGCCTTTGTAAGGATTTTATGTCCGTTGGATTCATAGATGAGAGTTTCAATGTTATTGGTTCTGATAGGGAGAAGTTCATCCAAGCCACCATGCCTAGTCGCGTTCTCAGCAAAGGCTACGGCAGCGTTGTTCCAAGTATGCTTGTAGATGAGGAAATTGAAAATATTGATACGGAGTGGTTGGATTTCACCCCTGACGAGGATGAAATCACAGAGGCTCCTCTTCCTCGTCCGGCCACACATAGGTTTTACAAGTCGAAGCTATTTTCCAAAACAAAGAGGAAAGGGGTAAAAGATACAAGGTTTGTTCGGACTGGCAAAAGTGGCACTAGAAAAGTAGGCACAAGGATCAAGTCTTTAGGAAACAAGCTTACCACTGTGATGTTTCCTAAGAAGTTTTCTAGGGCATATATAATTAATGAGTGTGAAGAATGAGTATGCATATATATATATATATATATATTAATTATTTTTAGTTTTATTTCCGTTTATTCGTGTTGTTTAAGACCTAGTTTTAACTCTGTCCAACGCCTTATTTTGTCTTTCCACACGCTTGTTAACCTGCCGTCAGGAGTTGCAGACTCGGTCACGAACAGAAACTGTTCTGAGTGTGCCGTGCCCGAGAATGACTGTATTTTCACACTGAAAATCTAACTAGTGCGAAGACTTGCTCACAAGATGCGAATATGACCCGATTGGTGACTATTTAACCACTTACAAAGAGATACTGTCCGAAGAAGAACGCAACAACTAACGAGGGTAACTATGTGTAAAAGAATAAGTGACTCTCATTGTCATTTATTGGCCAAAAACAAAATAACTCGATACACAGGTAACGTGTCTATTTACTTGTAAAACAGTCACATTGACTAGTCCGCATTTTACGCGCCACATTATCCAAATGCAAGTAGTATTGAGCAACAGTGATTAAAACTTGTGGACTGCAAAAAATTAAGTGGGTTAAGGGATGGAAGAACAAGTGACTATTTGAGCTAGTAAATGGGACAAATGTATAATAAACATGACGGCTAGTGTACTTCTTTGTTTTCTACTATCGCTTTTTTATACTTTTACTTTGTCTTTGTGTACCTGCATCAGCGTTGACGAGATAAAATCACAGAGTCTCTTTTGTGCTCCGTGGAGATCCTCAATGTACATCAAGACTCTAATGAAGGACTGGAAGGAGAAAAGCTCTAATTCCTGGATTATAGATTCATTCTCTGAACAGTTTAGAGACGAGTACTGCGAAGTTTCGGACCCCCAAATCGCCGTGAACGGCGATGTTGTTTATGACAGCAATAGTTATTCGGGTCAGAGTTTGGAAAATGACTCATTTCATGTCCCTCACGAGCAGAAGCTTCTGCAGGTTTTCAAGAAGTCTGCGTATAGCCTTGATGGCATTTTGAAGAGTCCCGGCTACGATGTACTGAACCCAAAGGGCCCAAAAGAGCTTGGGAATAATGAGATATTTTTTCCAAGAATTAAACACTTCAGGAGGAAGCTGCCTGTGCTTCCGCCTGAGCCCTACCAGAGACTGATGACTTTCGCTATTGAGGTTTGCATGATGCCTAAGCTGTGGTATCTTGAGCTTATTCATTGCATGTTTATGGGAATGGCCCCCTTTTTCAAGGGGATGCTTATGAGTTACAGTCTGCAGGATGTTGTTGGCTCCGCCTTAATGACTGTTGGTTACTTGGATTCGAACTTTTCAATGGAAAACTGCTACAGGGCAGTTTCAATGGTTTCAGACAATAACATTTCTCCAAACTACGAGTACATTTGTGACAAAATGAAGGCATGTTTGGAGTCTGGAGTCTTTGAAAATGGGGAGTATGCTAGACTCAAAGACGAGTTTCTTGACAGAATTAAAGGTGCATACACGTCAGTCAAGATTAACAAAGAGGATATGGAAGAAGTGGCTTCTTATTACTTGAGACTTGCTACTTCAAGTTCTCCGTACTCCAAAGGGTATGAGAAAAACCACAATACTAGAACCTTCCTTCCGGTAAGAGCTATGGCCTCAATGATTTCAATAATAAACATCGGACAAAGAGATATTGTTGAGAAGTTTAAGTCACTTTACTATTTAATTTCGTATGGTACAATGATTTCTGTTGAGAGATACTTCAAGTATTGCTACAAATTTTTAGCGAGGATTATTTCACTAAATTATCGCTCCAACAACTATTTGTTTGAATGCCTTTGTAAAGACTTCATGTCCGTCGGATTCATAGACGAAGGTTTCAATGTTATTGGTTCTGATAGGGAGAAGTTCATCCAAGCCACCAGGCCTAGTCGCGTTCTCAGCAAAGGCTACGGCAGCGTTGTTCCAAGTATGCTTGTAGATGAGGAAATTGAAAATATTGATACGGAGTGGTTGAATTTCACCCCTGATGAGGATGAAATCACAGAGGCTCCTCTTCCTCGTCCGGCCACACATAGGTTTTACACGTCGAAGCTATTTTCCAAAACAAAGAAAAGGGGAGAAAGGGACTTGAAGCATGTCCGTAACACCAGGCTGGTGTCTAAACGAATTTGCAAAAAAAAGAGCTTGTCAAGTAGGGTTGTTAGAACTGTGAACAAGGTGGTTCTTCCAAAGTATCTCTCAAATGGGTTTTTAATAAATGATGAGGATAAATATAGCGGATGGACCTAGGCACTGCTCAAATCGCCAAGTCCCATCTGAAAGCGGTTTAGCAAAAACAAATCAGGGTTTTACTTGCTATAGGCAAATTAATTTAATTGAATTAAATCTGAATTATTTCAAACACTTTTGAAATGCATCCATTTTCTCAATTATTTTCACTTCATATTGCTGGTTGTTGGTTCGGTGTTCTCTGTTCCCTTGAGATTTAACAGTTGTCTTTGTCGCCCGGATACCCCTAATAATGCATGTCAAACAGAACTGCAGCTAGCCGCTCTGCATTCCGCACGGTCACGCCAAATACACAGAAATTCGAGGATAGACGTATGGGACGGTAGTTTGGTCCAGTGGCCATTCGCATGCATAGCCACAATCTGGAGCTCGAACAAATTGACGCTTTAGCCACTAACTAAATTGGATATGGTGCAGGGCGGGGTCGGAAGAGGTACTGGAAGGTCAAATCCCGTCCCGAGATGCGAGGCACCCAGGTCACTGCAGCGGCCGGGTGCAGTGTATATTCATGCATGGGACGCGGGAAACCCTGTTGGGAAGTCGGAGAAGTGGGTGGGGACAAAGACCGGTACTCCCCGCTACAGACGACAACTACCCGGACTCATGCTCTCCTGCACTGGAAAAGGCGAGAGTTTGTCTCGCTCGGGGAAAAGCATTCGGACTTGTGGCCTTGAATTTGGAGAGCGGAAAGACAGTCTCAGCCGGAGACGAAGCGGTCAGGCGAATGAGACGCGGTCTGTTATCGTCTATACGAAAAAAAGACAGTTGGAAACGCCTGTAGTTTTCTTTCGCCACTTAGAAAATAACAGCAAGAAGACCGCAGTTCAAACGTTTAACCCGTAAACAGAAATTTTCAAACTCGTCTTGAACCCGCTGCAAAAAACACCCCTGTTCACGCACTATTTGAGGTGATTCACTTTGTGGCCAAAGTGTCTGCATTTCGACTTGGATTCAAGTTGACATTTACGGGAAGATCGAGAATTCAAACCGAACTCCGGACTTTAACGGGTTCAAAGCTCACGTTTGACGCAGGATTCACCGTCCTGCAACTCACTCCCACAGATGCAAACGCCTCTCGCTGCGCTTCCACCCTAGTCTAATTGTCCTACTTGGCGGGTATGCCAGCTTTTCGGAATTATGGACCGTCTGATCCAGGGGACCGGGAGAGCAAAAGTGGCGCCACGCACTGATATACGCATTTTGATCAAGAGAGAAGGAAGCAGGGGTGGAAATATTATTTTTGAAGATGGGGCTCAGGCTGTCTTTGTTTCTATTGCTGGTGACTTACTTGGTTGAGCTGGGTCCGTGTATGGAGAATGCTCTTTTGAGTTATTTGATTAAGGCCAATAATCTCAGACGTGACAAATTCATACTCAGGGAATTTTTGGAAAACAGTAGGAGCAACTACTTTGGTTTTGGAGAGGGGAAATTGTCTTGCTCTGATGATTTTGTTGAAGTGAATGGCTTTACTTTCCTACAAAGTAATTTTCAAAGGTACTCAGTACCTGTACACAAGCCGTCAGAGGTGAAGAATTATGATTTTTTTAAAGCAAATGCACCTCAGCTTTTTTTGATGAATATAGGGCCGGAGGGAGCCTTTTTTCCAAGAATTAAGCACTTTAAGAGGAACCTTCCGAAGCTGACTCCGGAGCCGTACCAGCGAGTGATGTCATTTGCCATAGAGGTTTGCATGATACCCTCGCTCTGGTTTATAGAACTCATTCACTGTATGTACGTTGGAATGGCTCCCTATTTTAAGGGGATGCTTATGAGTTATAGCTTGCAGGACCTGGTTGGATCCGCCATTAAGAGCATCACGTATTTGGACCAGACCTTTTCCAGAATTAACTGTGTGATTTCTGTATCCTCGGTTTCAGACGGAGACATATCGAGGAACGCAGATAATATATGCAAAAGAATGTACGTTTGTCTAAAGAACAACGAATTTTTTAGTGACGAGCTAACGAGACTGCGAAAGCAACTTGAAGTTAGGATTAACAGTGCCTATTTGAAGCTGGTTGATGTAAAGAAACTAGCAGAAACAAAAAGACTCGCAAAGTATTTTATTTTGCTGTTTTTATCGTCCAAGAGAATAAGTATTAATGTTTTGGATCATTTTCCGGAGAGAAACTTTTTGGTTATAAGGGCAATGGTCATAGCTCTGTCTTTGTCTTTGGAGAATTCTATTGCAAATATGAATTTAACCACAGTTGACACCGTCAAACTTGTTATAAAGTTTCTGAGTAGCGCATTCTACTCAAGTATTGATAATTACTTCACTTACTGCAAACGAAAGTTCTTGAGTTTTTCACGAGAAAATGTGTATACTTCTTTATTGTCCACTCATATATGTATCGAGATGGTTTCTTTTGGATTTATAGATGAGAGTGTCGAGATTTTTGGCGATCAAGAGATTTTCAAGAGCGCAGTAATGCCAAACAGAATAAACGTCAAAGACTATCTCGCCTTCGCTCCATCCTCAATGCCTACGTTGCCTTTGGATGAGAGCAACGTTAGGTGGCTGCATTTCCAAGGCGACGCAGTCACAGTCCCTTATCCGGCCGATTCCCGCGCCTCTGTAGTGGGTGCTCGTGGACTTAGGTACGTTAAGGGTGTAGCTGGTCGAACCTTTCTTTCCACAGTATGCAAGGATATAGAAAAGACCAGGACTGGACGCAGAGCCAGCACTTCGTTAAACATGTTTAAGTCTAAGAAAAAGAAAATATTTAACAAGATCAGAAAGTTAAATTGATAATTATTTTAACTGTCTAGAACAACGTAGCGTAATGTTCTATTACTGAACTGTGAATATTTAAGTGGAGCTCGTTGAATTATTTGGTGGCTTTATATATAACGAGCATCCAGTTTTACACAGCCGCATTGGAATTATCACAATTTTTTTCTTTCGTAAAATAGAATATAACAATACTTTATAGTTGCATTTCAATAGTATTACATCCCGTTTTATTTTCGGTTTCACTGTTTTATCGAAACTTCTGCGCTCCGATTCCACCCTGTGTAGGATTTGGTGTGTCTATGTATATCCAACTCAGCTTCGCAGGTTGGATACCGGCATTTGCAAACAGGCATATGTTGAGTTACGGTTCAACAAGAACCGGATTGAGGCCGGGACACTCTGACTAGTTCTATCACTCACGAGAAGATCGAGTACTAATATTTAGGGTGGAAAGCAAATTGCAATGCAAGGTCAGGATTACCCAGAAGCCATGTGCGCGCCAACCGCCTTCAATTTTCTGACTGATATGCTTTGGCAGGAAATACATGAGTATAATGAAGTTTTTGTGCAGAGATAGTTGTTTTGAGGAAAATGAGACTTCATATGACAGGATACTGTTTTCTTTTGGTTTTGCCTCTAATTGGGAGCGCTTCCTTTGTATTCGGAAATGAGAGCGAAACGCGTTGTAGCTCAGCTGCAAATAATCTTAGGGAAAGCAGTTTAAAGGGGTTTTTTGAACTGGTTAACCGGGAAGGAAAGGGGATTGTTGGCTCTTTGAAGTTTAAGAGTTTATATGCTTCTCATTTAGATGCGTCAGATCTGGAGGTTTCGCTCTGCAAGGACGTTTCTGGAGAAGGGACTCTGAAACCCATTGGTGTGGAAATGGACAAGTACACGAATATTTGCCACATCCCAAGTAAGAAGGCCTCGCTGGTGCAGTACAAATTGGGAAAGTCCTACATCAAGGGGGGATTCATGGATTTACAGAAGAAGTTCTTCTACCCGAGAGTAAAGAGTTATAGGAAAGAGTTGCCACAAGTGATTACTGAGCCTTACCAAAGACTTATGACATTCGCTATAGAGGTTTGTATGGTGCCTTCTGTGTGGTATCTGGAGCTTGTTCACTGCATGTTTGTGAGCACCTTACCCTACCTAAATGGGATGTTGATGAGTTATAGTTTGCAGGACATTATAGGATCGGCGCTTATGTCAATGGAATACAAGAATGAGAAATTCAACTTAGAGAGCTGCATGGAGAGTGCATCTAATGTGAAGGATGACGCAATTTCGTCACAAAGCGTTGAGATATGTCATAGAATGAAAACGTGTCTGGATTCAAGAGAGTTTTCCTCCGGCGATTTTTATGAGCTAGAGCCTGAACTCAGTTATAGAATCAAGAATATGTATGGGAATATCCAGGCCCTGAGTGGGATGTTGAAGCCCTCTTTGTTCGCCAGGTATTCCGTACTTTATTCAATACACCTGCTTTCGTCTAAATTTAAGCCTAACGACGAGTATCCAGAAGTGAATTTTTTGCCTATCAGAATTATGAACGCTTCTTTGAGTTACTATGCCATGGCCAAGAAACTCAATCTTTCATTTCAGTCCGAGAGCAAGGTCGTAGAGCTGTTTGCTAAAATTATCACGAGCTTAATGTTTGAGGATGCGTCTGTAATCATTGACATCTGCAGAAAAAGCATAATTGATTTTGGTAACAAGCACTTGGATGGAAAAATACTCGAGGTGTTTTGCAAGGAGATATTCTCTGTTGGATTCATTAACGAAGATATAGGAATTCACATAAATAAGGTGGACGGCTATTTGGTTCATCCAAAGAGGATCTTGTTAGAGTCCTATATTTCTGTGATTCCAGAAATGATGCAAAGTCTGCCGATAGACAGGTACGATTACTCCTGGTTGAACTTTACGATAACCGGGGACAAAAAAGGGATCGAAGTGGACACCAAATCCGATCAAGATCTTTCTGAAGAGGAAGAAAAAGATCTAGCGATCGATCAGAATTTTGAAGAAGAAGACATCGAGATTTACAAAAAAAAGAAAAAGAAGTCCTTTTCCAGAACTATTAGGAAACTCTTTTCGAGACTGATAAATAGAAAAGGGGGCACTATGCATCATAAAGCTAACAAACCGGAGCGAGGTGAAGAAGATGAACCAAACAAGGGGGACGAAGTCGACGTTTATGGAAATCAGGAAGACGGAGTTTTTCGAAAACGGGATGAGTGATTGCACTGTATATTATTGGCCAATGACAGAACATAACACTATTATAGATGTTGCAGTTTCCGTCCGTCAGGCCAGCTTTGCTTTACTTTCCCCAGTTCGCACCTCATTATATGTCTGTAACTAGGGGATATTAGTCACAAGAGGTCACATGTAATATATAAGATGCAGGATTTAAAGCATGAGTTCAATCTATAAATATGGATTTTCTCAGTTTAATGTGTTATTTTTTTTTGGAATAATATCAGCACCAGTGCAAACTGAAATGTTAGTTTGCTACAAAAAACGAACTCTGTTTTTACAGGGTTACTTAAACACGTAGATTTTAGCTCGTACTGTAATTCCTAAATTCGAACAAAACACGGATTACCCCGTGTGTAGCTTTTTTGTTGCAGTTTCATCTAGAGTCTCGTTTAATCTTAAGCAGAAAAATGTGCATTGATTTAAGTTCCTTCCATCATATCCTATTTAGATGTTCCAATGTTCACATATACGTTAATTATGATTTTTCAACACATGACAGCCCTTCCCAAAAGGCGGTAACATGATAAATAAAAAAGGTACCCTAGATATTGTCATCAGCTATTTTTTTTTAATGCAAAATGTTATGTGTAAGATTCCTGCTATTTTTTATTATTACTGTGGTATTATGGGATCACTTGTTATCACTGAGAGCTGATAGTAAGGACAACAAGAAAATAGACGTGCAAAAAGGTATGAGTGCCGGACCTAATGCCGATTCAGAATCTTTTGGAGGCGGAGCAGTTAAAAGTGAGGCCAACGATAGTGAAACAGGTAGGAGCGGAGCAGACGAAGGTGAAGCAGGTGGAGGCGAAGCCGTTAACAATGAGGCCAGGGAAAGCGGTGGTTCTGCTCTTTATGAAGTGAGCAGTCCGAGCGGAAGAATGTCAGGGTGGTTGTTGATTATTAAATTAATCAAGAATTTGTCACTAGGGAGGAGTGACGCACCCTTATTAAAAAGATTCTATAGTAGTTTTTATTTTAAGTCAGATTTACCAAGACCTTCACTTGGTGTGGATCATATTGAGGACAATACTGATGGATTTATGAATAAGGAGATTCCTAAATATGATCAAGTAGGAGTACCAATACACGTTCCAATTGAAACAAAAGAAAGTGATTTTTTGAGGTCTCTTTGGGTTCTTAAGTACATGGACCGCGGGGAGGCTTTATTGAATTCGCATTTCCCAAGGGTAAAGCACTTTAAGAAGAAGCTAGCAGTGATTACACACGAGCCTTATCAGAGAGTAATGTCTTTTGCAATAGATGTTTGTATGATTCCTTCTATTTGGTATTTGGAACTTGTTCATTGTATGTACATCGGAGTGATACCAATGTTAACAGGAACCACGTTTAGCTACACTTTGCAGGACATTTTGGGTTCGGCCTTGATGAGTATGGGATACAAAGATGAGAGTTTTGTCATGGAAAACTGTTATTTTGCCGTTTCGCTGATAGTGGACGACCAGTTGTCGCCAAATTACGAGCAAATATGCAAAACTGTCAGGTCTTGTTTGGACTCGAACTCCTTTGGGACTCGATTTAAAGAGCAGAAGAAGGAATTTGAGGAAAGAATTGACAATATTTATGGCTCTTTGGCGAAGAAAAGTGGTTTTATGGATCCAGGCAGCTTTTATAGATACTCTCTTTTGCTTTCAATATCCTTTCTTAAAATGGATAATAAAAACTTAAAGAGGTATCCCGAAAGGAATTTTTTACCAGTCAGAATCGCTCTTACAGCTTTGGGATACTATTTGATTTCTGAGAGATATGATTGGAAATTTGGTTCGGAAAAGCAGGTCGCTTACTTTTTTATTGAATTGGTTATAAACATGTTGTTTGGAACGACAACTGCGCGTCTTAGAAAATGTAGAGAGCGCTTATATGATTTCATGCCAGGGCTGAGACCTCTCGAATCTTTTTTATTAATAATATTTTGCAAAGAAATATTCTCAGCAGGGTTTATTGATGACAATATTTATAAAATAGGAGACGATCTTCGTAAATTTGGTAATGCTATTGTTCCATTAAGGGTGCTGGATCCTGTATACCCATCTTTAATTCCGAACATGAGGGAAGATTTGGCTTTATCTCAGTATGATAGAGCCTGGATAGATGCGGAGCTAGATGTTGTAAGTTTGCCCACCATCCCGTCTACTGCATTCTCGTTACAAAAGACCTACAAGTCCAAACAATTGAAAAGGACTGCTAGATGTGATCATTATAAAACGGGAGTTAAGCCCTCAACTTGCAGGCTCTCTGTCAGAGTCAGAGGCACGCGTAAACTAAGAACGAAATTCAAAAAATTTGCAAAGGACCATATATCATAGTTACAACAAGGTTAATGACTAGCTTATATTGCAGTTATGATTGGATTTATTTCTAAATCTTTAAAATACAGATTTATGTGTCAACAATGCCTCAAGTTAGCGATAGTTTAATAATATAATATCATTGGGGATTTCTATTATATTTGATTTTTTAAGAATATTTTGTCACAGTTAAACCTTAATACTGTAAATGTTCATGCAAATGGGCGGCAACAATGCAGGAGGAAAGGGTTTTGTTAGGAGGGGGATATTTGTTTTATGTTAGATAACATGCAAGAATGTTCGCAAACAGTAAAACTAAAATAGGTAGAGCTGTGTGCAATTTAGTACTGCTTTATGATGATTAGAAAGCATAGTTCAGTTGTAAATTGGCATTTGTCCTTTATTTCAGGTTTATGGAGTGTCATTTCCGATAAGCCGTTTTCAGACTAAATGAACAAGTTCGGGGACCTCGGTCTTTGCCTCAACAGCAGGAGGGAAGGGGAACTCTGACTTTCCCAGACAAAAAATCGAGCACTTGATTTTGAATGACGCGGTGTGATGAGTGTTGCGGAAGAGCCGGAACACAAGACGGTAAGCAAGGTATTTGCGCTTAGCCGAAAGGAATTGTTTGTCTAATGCAGTTTGAATCGAATATTTCCCATATACTCTGAGGAAAATGGTAGTTTTAGTGGTCACGGGGGAATAGGGATGTCTGATATATTTTATTCTAAACAAATAAGTTTCCCAGGACATGGGATTTCGTATTAGTTTTTGGTCTAGGGCGAATCGTTGTAAATGAAAACGAAGAAAACAAATAAGACTTTGTTTTGCTTTGTATTTCAATGTCAATGTGTTCTTGTATGAGTGTTCCGAACAGCTCGTGCATCTCACACGCATTTAATGTGCACCTAGATTAGTTGACCAACTAGGGGATAGTGAAGATGCGGTAGTCACTACGCGGACGGAGAAGAATCTTTTTTGCACTAAGTTTAGGACAGTTTTGTGTGGAAGCCAGGTTTCAGGGCGAACCTGGTCGTTTTAGTTTATTCCGAATGACATAGTGTGCCTCAAACATCGGGCGAGGCCGATCGGCACTAGGCCTGTTTTCCAATGAGAAATTAATAGTTTGGCTGGTAAGGGAGAGGCTTGTTCGGGTAGTGGAGGCACCCGCACTCATTTTTGTAGTGGGATCTCCGAAGCAATTAGCTTCGTTTTCAGCAGTCCGAGTGTACGTTGTTACGTAGTTAGGAACAAAAGTGGGGTCTAAACTGGTTGTGTTGATTCTGGCTCGTGCACAACAGAAAGCGAGCTTGTAGCGATTGCGTTCCACAGCTGAAGAAGATTTCGCAAGAGTGCGTCTTTTGAAGTGGGTTCAAGAGGCTTTTTTGCTAATTATGGGTTACTTGCCGAGCAACGGCGTTCACAGCATGAATTCGGCAAGGAGTCTAGGAACTGGACTTTAGAGGGGAATTTTGAGTTAAAAGAGAAGGAGGGTTTGTCTAAAGTCCACTTTCCGAGCTTTGAGCTCGGAACTGTGTCTCAAATTAGGGGTACAAGTACTTGAACAGGAGAGGAGTGGCCAGAGACGCACTGCCGAGATTGCCGTTTGAACCGTAACAAAGGATAACGACGTATTCAAGAGGTTAATTTGATATCCGATTGTTGATTCTGGAGTTGGCGCGTCGCTTGCATTACTCAATTTCAGTGTATTCGGGGAGACAGTGGTGGTCACACACCTCGAGGAATGCTCGGTTTTGCATTACTGACTATAGGCGGGAATTTCTGGCGGGCACATTTTCTCCTCAAAAAAAGATTTGCAGGCGGTAAGGCATTGCCAAAGCATGCTGAAATATGCAACTCAACGCTTGTGTCTCGTGACTTTTCGGAATTAAGCAAGACACTGACTGTGAGGATGGAAACACATATAAACACTATCTTACCGCGGACTATCGGGAAGGGACGCTTTGCCACAGGTTATTTGCAAAGCACAGTTTACTGCTATCGCTTTTTTTTTCCGCAAAAGCAAGTCAACTTTGAATGCTTATTCACCTGAAGGGACTATTTGGCTGTAGGCTCTGTGAGCGCGGCTTTGGCGTTGCGTTGTTTGGCAAATTCTTAAAGTGCTCTGTGGGCGCATGAAGTAACCACAGTGTGATCAAATTTACGCACAAAATAGTGAGTGGCATCAAAAACTCAAATGACAGAGTGGCGATTCTAAAATTCGTGAATTTACTTGTTTCAGACGTATTCATCAAAAGCAGGGTAGAGTTCCGCATTGCCGGTGAATTCTGTGTGAGATTATTGTCTATAGGATCTATAAACGAAGAGTCCTCGCCTTCAGGTGGTGTTGATTTAAGTCTTTTTTTCTAGAACAGCGATTCACCCAGAATGCCGCATTCAAGTCATTTCGAAACAGTTTCTGTCATTCTTACTGCCGGTGACGGAGACGTTTCCTGTCTAATTGGGTTATAGATTGCGGAAGGACGGAGCCTAAGCGGCACCTTGACAAGATAATCCTCAAAAGAATGACCGAGCCCAGGAGGGCGTCTTCAAGAACCTCTAAAGCAATTGTTAGTTCAGGAGCTGCAAAAAGAGTCTTTGTGGACAGATAAGTGAGATGCAAGGCCAAGATTCAGGGCCGTTTTCAACGAGAATAGGGGTCCTAGAAACAGGATAAAAGGAAAGAAAGAATTGTGTCCTTGAACTGCTAAATAAACGCGGCTTAATTTTTCACTGTTTTGTAAATCTACATGCAGTAATATGCACAGTTTCTTCAAGGGTAATGGAAAAGACCCAAAACGCGGTTTGGTGTGGCGTGCAGGGCCTTCCGAGGTTATGTTTCATACGTCATCACCGGTGCATGCATGTAAGTCTTTGTATGTTTTTCGGGAGCAAATTTGAATCGGGACAGTTTTTTAAAGGAACGAATAAGATGGCGCGAGCAGGCGCAAAACGCGTTCCCCGTGCCATTGCGAATCTTTTCCCTCTAGAACTTGTTCAAGAGACAGAGTTTGAACGTGGAGTTGTTGCTTTTTGACAAAGTTTCTGTCCGTTCGAGTTCACTCTTGCTTTGGTCAGGTTTCATGTTTTCCCTCGAGAAAGGCCGGCAGCGCGCGCCGACTTGCAATTTAAGAGATAACGGCTCTGTGTGACGCGAATATCCAACTTATGGGTTCCCGGTTGGTGGACTCGGCACTGTAGGGAAAAGAGAGGTTCGGCCGCAGCGATGGGTCAAATGCAAGTGAGCAGGCCCGTACTCGCCGTCAACACAGCATTCGTTCAGATCGCCGTCAAACAACAAGTGCAAAGCGAGTGCAGACGCCTTGAGTGACAAGAAGACCTAACAGCGAAACTCTACAGATAAATCCGAGCAGCAGGGGTGCTGTGACATGTCGCAGATAAAAGAGGCGAGAGGACAAAACGCTTCTTCGGGCAGTCGCGAGAAGACACTCCGTGCAGTACGTGCTCGGTTTACCGCCCACTTCCTTCCAAATAAGAGACCAAAAACAAGTGAATAATTGTGCAAGACGACGGAGAGCGAAGGTGACCAGTCATATAGTGTATAGCGCCTTGGAGCAAGGAATATCCAAACCCGTCAAAACCCAAACTCCAGGTAGCGCGAGTCCAGGGTCCCTCGTAGTCCCGTGGTCGTCAGCGAATAACAAGTGCGTTCCAGAAAAGAACGGAGTTTCAGAGGCCTCCTGTGCCTTCTTTCTGCATCCTCTTCAGATAGATTTTACCTATTATACTGTTTCGAATCACCTGCATTTATTTTCTCTAGAAACTACGCGCCCTTTGATTTTTTCCTATACCTGGGTATTTTATTGGGTAAACATGATGATAAGGCGGGAATAAAGGGTACTAATAGTGGATCTGTCTAACCCTAATAGTGGTTATAGACAAATTATTGTACGCGCAATAGGGGAATCAAAAGTAGAATAAATATAGTGTATCGGTACTTGTATAGGCATATTATATATGTCACTAGGTATATAAATACCGGTTAAATAAATATAAATAAAGTAGAGTTATACGTATAAAATGGGGGTATATATAAATAGTTCTGTACTAGCTAGGTAAATAAATAGAAAAGTACAATATAGTATAGCAATAAATAGAGGATACGTATACTGTATTTAAATAGGTAGAAGTGATAAATATTTTTCGTTTCTCGAGATAGTACGGGAGTAACTTACTTACAATTCTCTAAGAACAGTTAAGTTAGTCTTGAGTTTTTTAAAAAGTGAACTCGGATTTGGTTTTTCTACATCAAGTTCAAATTGTTATAGAGAACCGGGAAGTGTTTCAAAGATGTTTTCGAAACTATCCAAGTTATTAACACTTCTTGCTGTAATAACAACACTGGAGTTATGTTCGGGTGCACAAACAAACGTATATGTTTCACCAAGAGCAGTTAGACAGCAGGCGATTCACAGTGGGCCCGAAATTATCCCTGGAGTGGATTATACGCCGAATGTCAAGCCATCTGATTATATATCTAGAATGAGCACCATTGAACCCGAGCAAGCAGCGACACCGACTTTACAGATGGTGTTGACAAAGGGAGAAGATGGGACTCTTGTTGTGGAAAGCACAGGAACAGCACCTGCTTACTCCAAAGATTCCCTTTTCTACTATCCACTCATTCCACCGACAAGAGAAGGTATCTTGAATTACTGCAATGAAGACACAAAGTTAATAGAGAACCTGGAACAATCTCTTATCTTTGAAGTGGAGCCTATTATTGTTTCGTTGCCAGAGACAGAGGCAAAGAAGGTGTACGAGGAGGTTCTATCCTACTTGAAGTCCCTCTGCAAGTCGCAGTTCAGAAAGCTGAACGCGCTGAGAGGAACGGTTTCGGAGCTGAACGACTCTCAAATCACAGAGGAGCTGATTATAAAGGCCTTTACATATGCAAAAGAGAACGATATCCTCGTGACCACGGCATATATGTTGGCAGCTCACTCTACGCCATTCCCGATTCCAGGC
Organism: Cryptosporidium ryanae; assembly: GCF_009792415.1. Lineage (NCBI taxonomy): Eukaryota > Apicomplexa > Conoidasida > Eucoccidiorida > Cryptosporidiidae > Cryptosporidium > Cryptosporidium ryanae. Next base: position 262,866 of record NW_027125532.1, read on the forward strand.
AAATCCCCAGAAGTTCCAACGAAACACAGCGAGTTGGTTGAGTACGTCAAGGACCAATGTTTATTAGTGAAGACACAGGGAAATTTCATGGACCAGAATATGGGAAGAATAGACAAGATATCAGTTTTGTATCAACGCCAACATGCCCAAAGAACCTACTACAGATTGAGCGAGAATATCCGTTCGGAATTGGAGGTATGCAAGAGTGTTTACGACGAGTTGGTGAGTTCTGGTGCAGTTTCGGAGGGTGTTTACAAGACAGTATCTGATCAGGCCGCGAGAATAGATTCCATCAACGCAGGAACGCTTTCCCTTGCGTATCACTTGGACAAGTACTCACCAGTCTTGCCTTCATGGGCGAGAGACCAAACCAAAGATCCATTCATTGTAGGCACACCCGAGGGCTATGGCGTTGTTATGCTCGAGCCATCCAAGGATCTGGAGGATTTCTACAGCGACGTCGTTCTCAAGAGAGCCGAGGAGGGTGACAAGGATGCGGAACGCGCCCTTCTCGTCCAAAGAATTGCTGTCTCGGTACTCGAACACCGCGAGAGAACCACGACCCACGCCGCCTCGAAGTTCTTCACGGTGCTGGAATGTCGCGCTATCAACTCTCTCTCCAAGAGCACCGCGATCGTTGATCCAAATGTGGACTTCTCCACGAACGAGGTCGAGTCTGATGTCGAGACAGCAGGTCCAGCAACGCCAGTGGCTACGCCGGTAACTTCAACACCAGTGCCAAGGCAAGTGCCAGGGGCACGCAGACTCGCGGAGGTTAAGATAGAGCCCGAAAAGGCGGATGAGGAGGAGATTCTGGAGGAGATCCCGGAGGAGATCTCAGAAGAGGAAGCCCAGGAACCATGCGACAGGGATCCAGAAGTCATATTAGAGGATCTAGCTACTGGGAAGCTCAAGTACGAACCAGCTCAGTGCAGCTCTCTCGTGTGTCTCGCCGGCCCGTCGTGCATCTCAAACAGGGACGGCTCGCCAAGGATTTGCTACAAACCGGCATGCGTCAAGAAGGACTGCGAGCATGTCGCATTTTATAAGGTTGATTGCTCGGAGGCAACATGCGAGCACGGCAACTGCAGACCGGGCTCATGCGTCGGCGGAAAATGCCAACTCGGCAAGTGCGTTGGCGGCAGATTCCAATCAGGCTCGTGCTCGAGCACAAAATGTGTTGGCTGCACAACAGAGTTACCGAGAGTCGAGGGTTGCGATGTCAAGCCACCACGTTGCGAGGAGGGTGCCTGTGTACCGTCGAGAATCAGAGGTGCCAAGTGTGTCAAAAAAGAGTTCTTGGAAGACTATCACTGCGCTAAGGGAGAATGCACAAGACAAGATTGCGAAGTATGCGGATCGAGTGGATGTTCTGGGGCCGCTCCCGACTCGGAAGGATGCGTGGCTCCCACATGCGTCCCGGGTTCGTGCACCACAGGTTCCTGCAACTCGGGCTCATGCGTCCCTAACGCCAAGCCCGATGACCGTTGCGAGCATGGCTCGTGCACTGGTGGTTACTGTATAGGTCCAAAGTGCAGCGCGAATGAGTACGACGGCTTCAGATGCAAGGGTCCGGAATGTACCCCAGCAAGATGCGGCGCGTGCTCCGGATGCACCTGCACTCCAGCAAGCTGTACAGGTTGCGGCTGTGTGCCTCCAAGATGCGTCGGAGGCAGTTGCGGCAAAATCCAGTGCTGCGGGTGCGCACCAATGAGATGCAGAGGCGTCAAATTCGTCCCGGCACGCATTGTAGGCCGTGACGGACGCGCAGTTGGTTCGTGTCAAAACTCCTCGTGTGTGGGCTCAGACTGCTGCGGCTACTCGAGTCAGTCAGGCCCCGCTAGACCGGGTATAATCGGCTCTGGATCAAGCGAATCGAGGCCCATTACCAGCACCACCACGAGAACAACGTCCACTAGACCGGTCACGAGGCCAGTAGTGACAACAACAACAACAGTTCCCGTTACAATAAGAACCACAACAAGGCCAGTAACGACGACCACAGCAGTTCCAGTTACAGTAAGAACCACAACTACCACCACAAGCACAAGGCCGACCACAACAGTTCCCGTTACAGTAAGAGCAACCACGACCACTACAAGCACAAGGCTGACCACAATAAGCACCACCACAAGCACAGCCAGAGCAACAACGAGACCAAGCAGCAGCACCAGCAGCACCAGCACCACTACCAGCAGCACAACAACTGCAAGAGTGGTCACGAGACCAGTTAGCACAACAACGAGACCAGTTAGCAGCACAGCGGAAGCAACGAAGCCTGCAACTTTCACGTCGACGAGAACTACAACCGCGGCGGTCACAGAACGAACGGGCGCAGTGTCCGCAAGGATAGCAGCATTGTCTCCGAGAACCCCGACTTCCACGACAACTATGCCGACGCGCTTTGGTAGATCGTTGGCAGAGGTACCGGGACCGGTGTTTCCAGAAAGCAGCAGGAGAGCGTCGGGACCGCAATCAGGAAGACCGGAATCTGCCCTGTCACCCAAACTAGATTCACTATCGAAGTCGCCCGATTCCACCCCGGGATCCAAACCAGAGTCTATGTCGGGATCATCCAGACCGGAGTCTGCCCCAACGTCGTCTAGACCCGGGTCCGGAGTCTCGTCAACCAAACCTGAATCCGGAAAGCCGTGCGTATGCAGCTGTGGTTCAGACTCGTCCAAATGTGGAACGTTAGGATGCGGATCCTGCAACTCAGGAAAGGAGAGCTGCAACGGATGCACATCCGGTTGCATTATCGCGTCTGGATGTACCTCGTCGTGCTGCGGTGGCGGTGTTCCCCAGGTATCACCAACAGATGCGGCAACGGACGCAGAGAAGAATATAGACTGATAAGTCACTACAAGATGTTATACGGTTTCACATACCGATTACTATCGGATGCGTGGGGATAGCAATTGAGAGGGAGGCATAAACGGCAAGGCGTTTGAAACTGTATACTATTGAACTTTTCCGAGATTTTAGTTCTCGTGGTGGTCTTAGTGCACGAGGAAGGCCAATTCTTTTCATCTATAGAAAGCGTTAGCCTAAACGCCGTTGATTCACTCATAAGGAAACAGTTTGGCTGTGAGTTATGCCGATGGTTTCAAACTGTCCATCTCTCTATGGTGGTCACTCGCACCTAGGTGAAGGCTTCGCCTTGTCCAGCAAATAATACGAGACAATCACAACACTTATATATGAGAATGACACGGGACTTGGGATACACTATATCCAGACATATACATTGGCCCGGTATTATTACTTTACGTGCTGTATTACAAGGATGAGCTAGTGTTTATAAGTTACTTGTACAACAGACTGAATCTCACCAACTAAATTGCGGATTTCTATCGAGCGTTCTCTCGGTACTGCGCTACTCGGTGGTCTATTCTGGCAGCAGGTAATGATCCGCTGTCTGGCGCGGCCCTCGGGACGCTTTTAGTGGTTATTAGAAGCGCGCTCGCTCTGCCGCTCCCCGCTTGTTTCGATGTAGGCGGCTCCATGACGCGGAACATCTCCCGCCTCTCGGAATCGAGGTCAAATGCGTGACAGGGAGTCGCAGAGCGTTGTAGGGGCGCGATAGTCATTTAAGTCTAGTAGTTACCTCCCCTGGAGACTTAGGAGTTGGAATTTCAATTTTTAAAGAAAAGGGTTTCTGTGTTCGCGCGCCTTGGTCCGGTGACCCGCGTGTTCTGCGGGTCTCCCGTCGGAGGCCGAGGATCTACTGTTGCTGTTCCCTGTGTGGCTTCCACTTTGTTATGTCGACGTAGTCGCCCTTTGAACCGTATATGTTTACCCTTCCGATTCTTGTGGTCTCTTTTCCGTGGTTCTCTGAGACGTATATCTGCAAGAAATTAACGTTCTTGAATCTGACCAACCTCAAGTCCACTGCCTCCCCGGACAAGAGTTGGGCATTTGAAATCTCTATCTCCTGAGTACAGCTCTCGCTCTCCGCGTCGCTCATGTCATACGGCGTCGCGTTCGCGAACAATTTAACTCTCCTGGGACCGAAACCCTCGCTTACGTCTCTCTCCGCCAACTTGAACGATATTCCATCTATGTTCACGGGCTGCACGAAACTAAATCTGGCGAGCAGCTCGTGGTCCTCCTGGGAAGAGGCGTATACCTCCACGTTTGATTGGAATAACGCGTTTTTAAAGGGTTGATTCGCATCCTCGTTCAAACATTCAAGCGAGTCGCGTCTTATGAAATCTACAACACTGGAGTTCAGTTAGCCACGTTTAAGCACGAGTATTGAGTCAGCAGCACTGTTCTGCAGGGCGAACGTGCGCGTCAGGCCGTGCGGGTCTGCCGTTATTAGATAAGCAAATCGCTTTTGGGCTGATTGAGTTTTTGCTGACACGTACCTGTTTCTTGAGTTCGACATCGCCTCCTTTGTTCCTCAGTGCTCGAAACGCACTGCTTTTTGTCCGTCAGGTGGGTTCTCCTGTTCTATTTATATGCTGGTGGTCGCGGCTCCTGCGACTTCGTCTTGAGCTATCGTCGTTTGCACTCCTCGTGGCTCGGTGCCGGTTTCGCCTCGGCCTGAAGCACCACAAATGGGCGACTTGGCGCCTAGTGGGGAGTGTACATAATTGCATGCAACGTAAATAATTGTGTTTGCAAAGGTGGGTTTGAGAATATCAGTGGGGAAAAATAGGAGAAGGCGAGGGGACGAGGAAAGATAGTGGGATCGAAAAGGGTCAAAGAGAAAGCCGAGTGAGCGGAAAGAAACGGGTGAGCGGAGAGCGCGACCAGAGCGAGAGGAGGCAAACGGGAAGTGGACGGGTGATTAGGGGAAAGCACCACGGCAACTTGGCCGACTTAGCTGTGTGTAAATGCCGGTCCGCGGCTGAGGAGCAGGCGAAGGCGAGTCATAGCAGGCAGTGCTGAGACAATGAAGGCCGACCTTGGGCACGTACCCGACATTTTAAAGGTAAACCCTTTTAAGGGGAAGAAGGTGCTTACTTTTGAGAGGTTGAGGGAAATAAGCATTTGCCTGTCAAACTTGAGTCTCGAAGTTGAGCTTCCGATAATTAGGGTATTGCTTGAATGCGAGGAGCTGAACGACGAACCGAGCGAACGCAAAAGCCTGGTGCTGAATAGCGTACTTGATTGTTTGAGAGTAGGACTGCCGGTTTCGAGTGAGTACTACAGCAAGATCATAAGCGAGAGCGAGCTGGGCAGCTATGCGAGCAAAAATGTCAATTTGAACATAGTCAACGGGGTGCAAGAGCACATTGAGTCAGTATTAAGGTGCGTTGCGAACGAGAACCCGGTAGCGGAGAGCAGCAGTTCGGCCATGACAGCGTGGATTTACTCACTGGAAAGAATGAGTGAGGACAGAAGTAGAGTACTTGTGTGTATTTTGGAGAACCTTTACCCGAAGGAGCTGAGGAGGAAAAAGGTAGTTTCCACTTTCAAACTGTACCTGAGTTTGCTTGAAGGTTCACTCATTCGCAGCGAGAAGAAGGTGGTGAGTATATGCAAGGATACATTGGCAGGACTGTTGTATAGTTCCGCTATAAAGGACTACAAGAGCGAGGTTGTTCTTGCGTTGCTTGTAAGGTTGTCGGTAAGATTGTGCGGCTTTGAAGTGGGTAGCAGCGACGGATTGGGTTTCGTCTCTAATATATGCAGCATTCTGGCCAGAGCGGACGCAAGCAACATATCTTATTTCACAAACAAACTGTTGTTGGAAGCGGTTAAATACACAAAGAGCAGACTTAATGCATCCGACAGTAAAAAGGAACCGACGAACAAAGGCGACGATAGATATTGGTGGAGAAACAGCGCACTGATGATGCCTTTGTTTATTAGAGAAATGATGAACGAAAACGCCAAAGAACAGGAGGTGAGTAGGGCGATTATCGGACTTGTTTACTTCCTAAACAACATCGACAGTGAGTACGTGCAGGCAGTTGTGACTCAGTTCATTTGCGACTTGAAGGAGAGAAACGACAGGTCTAGACTTGAAACAGTGAGGTTGGTTTCGAGATTGGTATTGTTCAGTTATACGGGTGACGACCACTTAGAAGGCGTGCTTGTCGGCAGAGGAGCGTCGTCCGATAGACTGAATGACGCGTTGCTCGACTCTTGGATTTCCAGGTTGAACGATAAGCAGAGTGAAATAAGGAACAACGTGCTTAGCACGCTGAATGAAATTATAAGCAGTTTTGCAAGTAAGGAATTTAGCTACGACCACATTAAAATAGTTAAAACTGTAATTCAATATGGACACATTTCGTGTCCAAATATACGTGAAAACATTATCGTTTCATTGTCTAATTGGGTAACGCACGTGGGAAATGGCAAACATGAAGATCAGACAGTGAGCAACACGACCAGTGAGTGCATTAGCTATCTTTTGAGGCACATATCCGACAGAAATAGAAATATAAGGCTGTTTCTGATAGGGTATTTTAAAAATTACAAAACAGAAGAGGTGATTAACAATTTATGGCTTCTTTGGTACATCTCGTATAAACAAAACGACGTGTGTATAAGGAACATTATTGAGGAAGTTTTGGTTGAGTTTGATTCGTTTGAAATTTTGGCTAAGCACTTGGAGAGCAATGGTGGCGGAGATTCAAATAAGTCGAGTGCTACTGCATACAAAATAATCAAAGCGTTTATTAGCCAGAGATTTGAATTGCACAGATCCTTTAGGCTCTTAATTATCTCAATGTGCTTAAACAAGAAGAACTCCGGCGATGATGGGATTTTCAAAAGACATGTCCACACGTTAAAGAGTCAGATCTCAAATAAGATTGCGTACTTCGGCGACACGGACGAGTCTGGAGGGAACGACCTGCTGCTTGACGAGATAGAAGGTACACTGTTTAACAAGGGCGTTTTGTCAAATTGGAGCGCATTGTTGGGACTTGACTTTAATGAAAAAGGCTGCAATTCAACTGAGTCGAATGTCGTTGAGGAATTAACTGAGTCAATAGGCCACAAAAACAAGACGCAGTTAAGGAGAGTGCTGTCCTATATACATTTGTTTGGTGCTGATATAAAACATGACAATTTACTAGGTACGATATTGTGCCCAAATGTTTCGGGGGTGAATTGTCTCGGGGGCACCTCTTATAAACAGGAAAGCGAGACTAACATTGACAAATACGCGATTGAGTACATTTTAAAGCTGCAATTTAAATACATGGTTAACTGTATTCACTACATTATGAACGAGGGAACTCGCATTGTTTGTGAAATGGAGGCTCGGGAATCAATGGACTATTTAAACTACATTGTTGGGCTGTACAATCAAATGGAGGTGTTTAAGTTGTACGAGAACTGCTATTTTGCGTCCAAGTCAACGTTTAAAAACAAATTGATAAGGTATTTACACGCCTTGAATTTGAAGACAAATGTACTAAAGGTACTCTGCAGGAAGATGTCATACGGATGTTTTTCCGATAAACGCAGCAAAAACAACTTTATGTTTGAAGCCGTTAATGAACCCAGTTGGTTTGGCGTGCCGAGCAGGTTCATCGTTTGCCGGATCTTCAATAGCATAGACAGCAGTTTGTTGAATTCCACGCTTTTTAAACGTGATAGCATGTACAGTAGCTTTGCACTGGAAAAAAAGAAGCCAGGGCCCAACGGAAAAAGCAGGTGCGACGATATAGACATGTTTATTTTGTTTTTGGAGATCGAAAAAAAGAAAGGAGGGGGAGTCGAGTCAAACCAAATTGGAAGCGACCAAGTCGAGCACGTATTAAATGAGCTGAATGATAAGTTACTTAAGGAGTTAAGAGGCGATGGACTAAACATCAGACGTAATATGATTGAGATACTAAAGTTAATAAGGGCGATAAACCACCTATTTTTTAAACAGGATAACATCGACGAGGAGAAGTTCTCCGAATACTTTGGTAAGGTTCACGCCCTGTTTGATCGTTATTTGGTGAATAGTGAACTTGGCACTCGAGACGGAGGCAACTCGGAATTTGTCAACAAGTATCAGCAGAATAAGTTTTTGATCGAGTATGTAATTTTCAAAGGGGAGTACGATAAAGAAAACGATTGTGAGAACATAGAGAACAACGTAAAATTGTTTGGTTTCGATGCGTATTTCGAATTAATTAACAGCATTTGTTTCTCCGAATTAAGGGACTTCTTTAGGAAGAATCATCTAAATATGTTGCGATTGTTTGAGCTGAACGACAACGATGTAATCAACAGAGGCAAAATAGCGATGTTTTCGAGATTAATAGTCCCGACTGATAGGGAAAAGAGCAAGTCAATACTGACGACAACCTTGGGTAGGTCTATTGGAATATTCGTCTTGCCCATATTGTCGATATACGCTCTAAACGAGACGGACAGTTTTCAGAAAACAAGCAAAAAGGAAAGCAAGGACAGGTGTTTGCTTGAGAGTATCCTGAATATATTCTTTGATTCAGCAGTTAACAACGGCAACTGTAAATCTGAACAACTGCACTGTGTCATTGACTGTGTATTGTCGGCATTCACATATTACATTTCAGTAACCAATAGCATCGCTCGTTGTAATTATGGATTGTCCGTGAATAAAATAGTACACAATTTCGTTAGAGCTTTTTACAATCAATTGAACAAGAAAATATCCGGCAAATTCGACAGCAAGGGTTCGTCAGAGAAAATCTTTAATATTGGCTTATACTGCATCTCGCTGTTGGAAGAGCTGAGCATTAACCACGAAATAATGTCTGAAGATAGCAAGCAGAGCTTTGGTCGTTCTAAAACTGAGAACAAGCCGTCGTTGTCCGACTTTTGCAGCGGATTGCAGCTTAACTTTTCCTATTTTTTCATAAGTAGAGACGATCCTGAAATATACAAGAGGGGAAGCACGGACGTTTTCGATCTGTGGAACTATTTACTGAACACAAGCAAGTACAGGATCCCCAGTTATTTATTCGCGAGGACAAACGGTCAAAGGGGCAGCTGCAAATCAAACATAGCTTGGAACGTCCCTGGAAGCAACAACAAAGGGAAGAACGCCGCGTCTGGGAGAGTCAAAAGGGCCAGAAAGACGAATAGGGAGTTTAGCGGTTATGGACGCGAGCACATAAATGACGAAAACGAAGAACAACACAATAGCAGGCCAGGCGACAGTCATTGTGTGAGCTCCGATGAGAGCGAGGAATACGGAGCCCGCAGAACCAAAGGGAAGTTGAGTGGTAACGCGAATCTCGAGCTAAGGAGATCCAGTCGCTTGAAGAATCGCCAGTTTTGTGGGGACTCATGACCGGGCGTCATTAACATTACTTTACTGCAAAGGCATGTTTGGCGCCATACACAATTCAGATCTTTTTTTCTGGTCTTTGTTGTGTGATATTTGCTCTTGCCACACGAGGTGAAGAACAGCGGAGTTGAGAGAGTTGGTAAATTAGGTGGTGTCAAAGAAAAGGACAGAGCGGGGACAAAATAGAATGTTTGACTATAGCAATCTATCAATAGGTTTCGAGAATAGGAGGGTTTCGGTCTCCCAAGCAAACCCAATTCAGCTTTCTGAAATAGCGATGAGGTTAAGATTAAAAGCGCACGCTGAGACCAGTGCGTCTATATATAAGTACCAGATAGAGTATCAGTATCAGTATAGATATTATTTGGCGAAGTTGTCGAGATACGAGAGTTTGGAGCATTTAGTTGCGGTCCAGTTGTGCTCGGTAATGCCAGAAGCGAGACTTAGAATAGACGCGAATGCAAGTTATGTATTGAATAACTGCACGGACGAGGAGATATACTACTCAAAGTACCCCTTTCCGCAGAACCTGCGTTATGATGAGGTGCAGATGTTCAAGGACTATGTATCTTTCTTGTCAATGAGACGTTCATTGTTAGAGTCAAGGAGGAGGATATGGAGGTTATACAGCACAATAGAGACGAAAAAGAAGATACAAAAACTTTGGGAGAGCGAGTACTATGAGGCTCTGCAAGAGAAGTACGAGAATGACTATATATATAACTTAACAGTGAACGATTTCGGAAGACAAGTTAAGGACTACGCCGAGAAACTCAGACAGGTGAGGTTCAGTGAGTCTAAAAAGGCAAAGGAGTCAATGGTGTTGGGGATGCTGGAGAACCAAGGTCAGGACGAATGCGAAAAGAAGTACAGCGACAGCGGGAGCGACAGCGGACAAGAGAGGAGCAAAGGCCACAGCGGCGTTTGTTCCTCAGCATTCCCCTTGGAGAAGAGAAGGGTTTGTCTTCACCGTCCGGCAAAGTCTGAGAGTCCAAGACGCACTGGAACGAGTGGGAAAGAGGCAGAGTCGACGATTCCCGACTCCATTACAGTGAAAAAGGAGCTGAAAAGACTTCCTCCCAAGCCGGAAGAGTCAGGTCAACAAAGTCCATAGTACGGTTTTCGTCTATAACGGGAAACTCAAATAACAATATCATTAATAAACTAAACTACGTAGGCGTTTTGTTATATTCTACCGCTTCACAATATTCTAGCTGGCTGAATGTCGCCATTCACTTCTTTTTGTTTGAGCCTTGCTTAGAGCCGCTGTTCGAGGAAGACTTCTTGCTCGACTTTGGTTGTTTCTCTTCGCTCTTCTTAAGCTGCTCTTTTTCCGCAATAACACTTTTAACTACCTTTTGTTCCTCAAGCAAAAATGCTCTCAGAATCCTCTGACGTACACATGCAGCACATTTAGTCCCTCCGTAGGCACGGGAAACCGTTCTTTCACGCTTCTTAAGGTGTTTTCTCTCGTAAGGAGCGCACGCAGGGATTCCCTGGAGTGGCCTCTTGCAGTCTCCGCATTTCGGTCTGGAGTAGACCTTTCCTATGTTATGCACCAAATTCCTGCCACCCGGGGTCTTCACCACTCTAACTCTGTTAGACGGGGTGTTATAACGACACTTTCTGCGATATGTTACTCTTGGGGACATTCTTGTTTTCAGTCCAAAGTCTCAAATCCGAGTAATTCTTCTTGTCTAAGTTACCTACGCAAAGCTCCTGCCTCAGTCCGCTCTATATACCTGACACAAAACAAACAAGTCCGGGAAAGAACAAAATTTGACTCTCGTCCCAAACCCTAATGATAAAGGCGTAAACCACAAGTAAAGATTGATTCTCAGCAAGGTGTTTCTGTTCTTGGAACCGCACAAGGAGTAGATTACTGTCCTTGTCTATTTACTGCTATTTAATTTTAACATTGTTTTGTCAGAGACGCCGTCCCATCTTAACACCAATTGCCGTGGCTATTTAATTTATATTACAGCATCAGTATTTGTACATTGCCACAATAGCAATAGCATATAGAAATAAATTCAGCCGCTCAACTTATCACCAACCATGTGCGCGCTTACAGACCACTGCGCTGCCGCCCAAACCGGTACCCGTCGCAGAGACACGCACGTCGGCGGTAACATTCAAAATAGATATTAAACAAATATACGATAATAGAATAGAGAATGGGTACGTAGATAAATGTAAGAAAAGTGCTGGGTGACGGGAGTACGTACTAGGCGCAGAGAGAAAAAGCATAAAATAATATTTTGCATGCATGAGAGGGCATGTAGGATATGGGCGGATATAAGCAGGTTCGCAAGTGTACAGTGTATGTTTAAGGCAGCAAGAAGGGTGTTGTTTTCCAAAGGTTTTCCTGGATTTTTTCATGCAAAAGATATTGCAGACCAGACGTTAGCTATATAGTAAAGCATCAGGTATAATCAGTGCATGCAGTTATACTTCGAGCAGGATATTAGTTGGTTAACAGAAACAGTACGCAAGCAAGGTGTATACAATGGATTGTGGAGAACTGGTGTAGAGATTTAATAAAGCAAAAGACAGGTAACTACGGATAATGATGAAAAATGAGAGAAACTACAATGGCAATATTGTGTCTAAGAGCATCCATAAAAGAAATAATGTGGCTATTTTTAGTTCAATAAAATATTTTAAAAACCGAAATATTTTTAAGTTAAAATTTAAAATAATGTTGATTAAGGAAAGGATAAACACTTTCTGTAGAAGGTACTTGAGCATACAGCCTTTGTTCGGGACGGCTTCTAGAAATACAGTTTTATCTCCTCGAAGAGAGAGTTCACTGAGAAGCATATACGGGAGCGGCTCGCCTCATAACGGACGCGACTGCGACAGAAGCAACTACAATAACAATACCAGCGATGCCTATAGCGATGGCAGTAATGGTACTAACAGCAGCAGCCTCAGCAACAACAGGTCCGGCAGCTATTTACGCGGAGAGTGTGAATCCGAGGATTCGTTGATGCAGCTAGTTTGCAACTACCCGGAAAAGACTCTGAGGTTTTTAAATGGAACTTTAAACACGTGTATCGTATCATTCTCCGCAATGGGCGTGTTCACGACTTTGTATGTGTCGTACAACTTTGAATACAACTACGAGGGGAGTCCGTACTTGACTGTTTGGTTACTGACTCATGGACTGCTTCAGTTAGTGCAAGTCGCATTCAGGACGAGTTACAAGCTGATACTCAACAAACAAAGTGTGCAGAGCTCAACGAGCGGCAGGATTCTGTTTATTTTGCAGTCCGTCAAAAGACTCACCCAGTCCGAAACGTGGAAAGCAGGCCGGCTGTTCTCCCTGTTCTATTACATTTGGTTTTCCGCTGGCTTCTACTGGATTCTTTCCGTGAGACCCTTTAGCGGTGAATACGACTATGAAAACCAGGGGTCAGCTTTAAACAGATTGAATAGAAGCGATTTGGTTGAGAATTCGCATATGTTGAGTCAGACCTCGCACTATCTACTTAACGGCAGTTCGCTTGGCTTTGTAAGTAATTTGGTCAAGGTCGACTTCGGTTCCAATTTATGGTCATTCTACCTTATTACAATGTTGATCTGCACCTTCAGAATTGTTGGAATGCTCTTCTTTTTCTACTTTCTCTTCCCCTCCGTGGTCTCAAACGAGTACTCGGAGAACAAATTCAAGGCGTATATAATAAGTAAATTGGAAAATCTACCTGTAAAAACCTACAGTGAGTGGAAAGACATTAAGGAGAAGGACAAATGCGATGGAAAAAAACACTTAGCTTTGCAGGACAATTGCATTATTTGTCTGAACGACTTCTTCAGCGAAGACCTCACGCGCTGTCTGACCTGCGACCACGTATTTCACGAGGACTGCATTGATTTATGGCTTCTTAGGAATGCCGTCTGTCCCTTGTGTCAGACTGCTGTTAAATGACGCAGACGAGGACGAGGGCCTTTACTATTTAGACGCTGAAGACCACTCCCGGTCAAGAGCGTTCCGAGACACATCCGTGTTCATATTTACGTATATTGTTTCGCTGGATACCACTAACCAGACACCAGTCACTTTTAATGAAATTTTTTCAATTTAAAAAGCAACATGCATGCATGCATGCATGTGTAATGTACCTAGGGCATGTTTAATCACGGCAAGTGCATGGGTGGAAGAAACGCGTATGGGTTGCCCGGAGCGATATATTGTACCTACTTGTTTAACTCCATTTCTATTCCCTCGGCTCTTTTTGTCCTCGCTTTGAGTTTGAAATCCTCTTGCTTTCCCTCTCCTTTTTCTCCGCCTTTAGTTCCTCGAATGTCTTGCTCTTTTTGCAGGATATTCTTTTGAATAAAGGGTCCCCGACGCAGATCGGGGTGCCTGGCTTGAGATTGTCGTATTTTGTGCTCGTGTTTGGGATTGTTTTGGGAGGAGTTCCCAACCTGCGGAAAACCTCGTCGCAGGAGACTGTCGTGAACGGACTCAACAACAAAGCGACGCAGTAAACCCCCTCCAACACTATCCTGATGCCCTCTATCCTCTCCTCTCGAGTTTTCCCGTTTGTCGAGTCCCATGGAGCCTGTTCCGTGAGAAATTTGTTTATGCTTCTGGACATGTTAAGTGGAATCTGGGCGCATTCGTCTAACCTAAACGACCTCCAGGAATCAAAGTAGTTTTGAAAGTTGGTTTCCATATCGACAGGAAGAGACTCAAATCGCACCTCTTTGGAGGGATGAGGAACAACTCCGTCGCAGTGTTTGGTTGCAAGGTTTGTTATTCTAGAAACGAGATTTCCAAAAGAGTCGGCCAATTCACCATTGTTGTAGTCAACCAAAGATGAAAATTGGTACTTTATGTCGTTTCCAAAACGGCCTTCCTTTGCCAAGTAGTACCTGAATGCGTCAGAACCAACCTCGGAAAGTTGTTCAACAGGATCTACTACATTCCCCAAGCTCTTACTCATTTTTTTACCGTCAGAGGCCGTTACAAATCCGTGCGAGAAAACTGTTCTGGGCAAGTCAACTCCAATGCTCATCAGCATTGCCGGCCAAACTACACAGTGAAACCAAGTTATGTCCTTACCAACTATGTGTACGGCGTTTTTCCAGTATTTGTTATACAAGGATTTGTCGTCTCCATTCCAATTCAATCCCGTTAAATAGTTTGTCAAGGCGTCAAACCAAACATACATTACGTGATCCGGGTCGTTTGGAACGGGTATTCCCCACGAAAAGGTTGTTCTACTTATCGAAAGGTCCTCTGAATCACTGACCAGTGGCTCCAGTTTTGAGAGTATGCTTTCTCTGCTGGACTCCGGCTGCACGAACTCTGGGTGATCCAGTATGTAATTTCTTATCGAACCTATGTATTTTGAGATTCTGAAGAAGTAAGAGGGCTCCTCCATCTTTTTCAGCGGAACTCCAGATACAGGATCCTTGTAGTCGGATAACTTTGCCTCCAACTCTGTCACGAAATTCTCCTCTCTCACGTTGTACCAGCCCGTGTATTTTCCCAGATATATATCGCCGTTTAACTCGCATCTTCTCCACATGTCCTGGGAAGACAGGTAGTGGTCACTGTCTGTAGTCCTTATGAACCTGTCCGCCTTGATGTTCAACTTGTCGTTCATTGACTTGAATTGAACCACGTTTGCGTCGCAAAGCTCTTTGGGAGTTATTTTTTGCTCCTCCGCGATGTTTGATATCTTTTGTCCGTGTTCGTCCGTCCCCGTTTGTAGCCTCGCGTCCAAGCCGAACAACCTTGCCATCCTCACCAGTATGTCAGACGCTACTATCTCATAAGCGTGTCCCATATGGGGAGCGCCGTTTGTGTAGTTTATGGCAGTCGTAAGGTAGAAGCTCTCTCCCACCTGATCCCTGTAGTGCTTCTTGGAGTTCAGATTGGGTTCCGATACCGGAACGGAATCGTGTAGGAGATAAGAGCTTAGTTCCGCCACCGACTTTGAAGCTTCTACGGATTCCGATCCAGGACCTAAATCCAAACGCGAACAAAATCCCATTTCTTTAAACAAAAAGAACTTCCACACGCAATATAGTGAGTGACTCTTGCTGCTTCAGCGGTGTACACTTCTCGGTGGAAAAGGAAACAAGGGCCTTTTTATACGCACTAATGTTCCAATAGAGTGGTTACGTTGCGTAACAAGAACGATTTTCAGGTATATGTGATGTCTTAATTTCTCGATACCTTATTACGAATTTCCCTCGCATTTAATTTTTAGGGAGCCTAAATAATTTAGTGGCGTAAAGTCGGGGCCCGTGGCATCTTTCCCGTACCTTCGGCTAAAACCGCAACCAACAGAGACAAAGCCAAAAAATACCTAAACACTGAGTGGCTCAAAACTGCGTGGGTTGATCCTTAACAACAAAAAGACACAATTATTGCAAGACAACAAAAGACACCCGTTTAAATAAAACTTACCAATCGGCTAACTGAGAATGTAACAACCCCAGAAAGTTTTATTCAGATATAAAACAGTTATTTTTCTAAGCGGTCGCGAGTTAGAATGTCTGTGATTGTGGAAGTAAAACGTCTGCACGACCGAATATTCGCCTTAAGTGAAAGAAGGTACTTCTCTCTACACACTGCAGTACAAAGAGCAGTCATTAACACTAGTGTCGGTCCAGTGTAGTTAATTCACTGTTGACTCGAGTGACCATTATACGAATACCAAAAGTAATTCAGTTTTTGGCACCTACGCGGAGTTTCCTGCGAGCCAGTTGCTTCTTCGTCAACTTGATCACCTTCTGGTTCTCAATGTCCTTCGGCTGTTCTACGGCGTCGTCCATCTCCTTGAATATCATCTGTATGTTACAAGGCTGGCTCTTAAAGGGAGTTATGCGACCGTGAGCTCTAAATGTCCTTCTTCTATTGGCTGGTGCCTGTGTAACAACTACCGACACCAACATCAAACGATCGATGTCCAAACCCTTCATCTCACAGTTGCTCTCGGCGTTCTGAAGCAAATCCAAAAGGAATCTACAGGACTTCTCTGGAAATCTACCTTGTGTCAGTTTAAACTCGTTTGCCTTTGCCGTCCTTCCCACGCCACCGTTAAATCTCCTAAACGGCACGCATCTCTTCTTCGCTATTACGTCGTTCAGGTACTGACGAGCGTCCAGCAAATACATCCCCTTTATTGCAGTTGCCGTCTCATATGTATTTTTGTAACTTACACGGAGGTCCGTGCCCTTACACTTTACACTCTTTGAAGGAGTTTCGGGTTTAACTGCATACCTAACCATGTTGAATCGTGTTATGACTCCAAGTGAAAAACAAAAATTAAACCTATCTTGTTGTTTACTATATTTATATTCCGCTTCCTTTGCTCGTCTGGGCTTGCTTAAGTAAATCGATCGATTGTCGCCTTAGGCCTAACCGCTTTCCAACGCCTATTTCAACGTTGCTAAATTAAACTAGTTTTATATTTGCTATTTGCAATTTAGGCTCTCAGAAGTTATATCGGTGGCGTATTATATTTTTATTTGACCGGCATACATTTACTATTTAATTCTACTTACTTTGATTGTTTATTTCTTGTCTCATTGCGCGAGACGTATAGTAATTAATCACTAATTGCCATACATTGTCGGGGGTTCCCGCCCAAACTTTGATTTAATGATGTGTAAAAAATACATGACATGCAAGGCATGACAGTGGGAAAATCGGGAGTGGCTCTAATTAGAAACGAGGAAAAGGTGAGTGGCAGGCCAGTGCAAGAGGGCAAACAGAGATGTAGTTTGCTTCGTTCCTTCACCTGCTCCGCTCGAGGAGTCGTCTTCTCCGCCATTGCTTCTCTGCTAGCTCGTCTGTCCACGCAATATTGCGTCGAAGAACGGCCTTGTTGAGTTAAAAATCGAGTTGCTCCGCACCTGAGAGGACAGGTCACAAAGATACAACACGTTCCGGTCTCGCGAAGTCAATGTGAGATTCGGAGAGGTCGTGATGAGCGTCTTGCGCATCCGCTCGCGTGAAAGTCAGCATTCCTCTCACCATTCGCCAAGTCGTGTAGGTGGCCTCCGCAAGCAGCCTTCTCTCGCTAGTCGGGCAAATACACACCCTGAACTGTCATCGGGCATCACAAAACTAAAATGGGCAAAGGTCCGTACCGCCAAAACTGCCTGAGTTAATGCCCAAATTAAGGCAATATAATTAATTTGTGTAGACGGGACTTGGTATTTTAAACAGGAATTTTCTTTCTTTTTCAAGGGAAGGTCTTACTGCACTAGTAATAGCGAAGATAAGTGCTTAGGGAAAAGCAAGGGGAGTAGTTGGCTACTGCAAAGTGGGAGCGTTCACTCTTCTCCCCCTCGAGAGCTTGCGATAACATCTAATAGTTGAATTAGGGTTGGATAAGCAATACGGAAATAAATAACAGGTTGATTCTGAGATAGATGTCATCTACAAAATGGAAATCAGATGCAGTAAGATGTCAAGAAGTGCTTAATATTCTGAAACAGGCGGACTCTCCCGACAGCAATGTCCAGTTTCAGGTCACAAATGCACTAAATTCGTTTGTGAATAGCTCAGATGATGCACCGTGTTATTTTGCTTTGATATTTTCAGAACTCAGCAACGAGGGAATTGATGTGCGTCAGAGAGCAGGCTTACTTCTTAAAAACTATCTGCTCCAATATGGGATCCTGAACTCTCCTGAGCAACTTGAGTATGTAAAGGTGGCATCTTTAACCGCCCTGAACGACTCTCAAAAGCTAATCAGGTCCACAGCTGGAACGATAGTTACGAGTTTTGTAAATATGAAACAGGGGAAGCCATTTCTTGTTGAATTTGTGCACTACTTGTCACAGCTTGTTGATATGGCCACTCACGACAGTATAGACGGTGCCTTTGACTGTTTGTATAAGATTTGCGAAGACGAATTGGAATTCTGTCTCGGCGAAAACTCTGCAGTATCTTTGGAGTCTAAACAAAGACTTTCGTCTTTTATTGATATATCTAAACAAATAATACTCCCAAAGTTGTTTATGATATGCCAGGGCTTGCATCCGGTTCTCAGCAACAACGAGACCGCCGTGCATTATAGTCTCAAGTGTATAACTCTGTACGCTCAACACCACTTATTCACAAAAAACCAACTGTTGAGCGACTTATTTAACTCGTATTGGCAGATTATTGGAATTATGGCCAAACAGGAAAGCAGAAGAATTAGGCTTTTAGTTGTAGTTGGCATTATTACTATTATCGAAGACGACCCGAATACTATCATAAATAGCTCGGGGGTATCTGTGATTATTGACTTTATGCTCTGTTGCTGTGAGGATAATAACGCTGATTCTTATAACCTCAGACTTGAGAGTCTTGAATTTTGGCCAATTTACCTCAGAAATGAAAAAGGAGTGAGCTACTTGAGGCAATTTCTCCCAAGACTTCTTATTTGTCTACTAAATAACGCGATATTTACGGACTTTGACTACATTGAAATGGACCCTTCACACTTTGAGGATAAAGCAGAAGACGACCAACATTCCATAGGCCCGAGATTCCACCAGGGACGGGGAAACCATAGCGATAATGAGGACGAAGTTGAAATAGGAGCGTGGGGAAATCAATGGACTGTCAGAAAAGCCTCTGCCCTCGCTCTAGACCACATTTCAGTTGTTTTCGGTGATGAGATTCTCAACGATTTGCTTCCTTTAATTGAGAACAGACTCCAGGACTCGGACTGGGAAAAACAAGAAAGCGCAGTATTGGCTCTTGGAGCAATTGCAAGAGGTTGCTTAAGAGGTCTCTCCCCATTTCTACCAAAGGTGCTGAATTACTTATTTAAGCTTACAAACGACAAAAAACCATTGATCAGAAGTATATCCTGTTGGTGTATTTCCAGATTCGCTCCCTGGTTGGCGCATCAACAGGGACAGCCAATTTTATCAGACGCTGTAAGGGCACTTTTAACGCGTGTATTGGATCCGAACAAAAGAGTTGAAGAAGCGGCTTGTTCGGCAACTGCCACATTTATTGAAGACTCAACTCAATCTCTGTCGCTGATACCTTTTTTAGACGAAATTATTGAAACAATATCAAGAGCTCTTGTCACCTATAAATACAGGAATCTACTTATTTTGTGCGATACAATATCAACTCTCTGTTTCTCTATTGGACCAAGTGTATATAACCAAAAATTCGAGAACAGTCTAATACCACTATTGATTGAGAAATGGAAAACTTTTCCCGTTGAACATCCATGTTTAATCGGATCAATGGATGCGATATCCAAAATATTTACTGTTGTTGGATCTGACGCATCAAAGTTCGCAGAACCAGTACTTGAACACTGCATCTCTAACAATCTTTACTCGGCTGTTAATTTAATCAAGGACACGGACGATCCATATAACGGTATTCCAGAAGTCATTGAATGCGCTTTAGACCTTGTTAGTTCAATAATTGAGTCCGTTAGGTTCGAGTCCATACCAGTACTTAAAAAATGCAACTTTTTGGGATACATCCAAGTGTTCTCGAGATACGACAGATTTCCAAATGTCAAGCAAAGTGTCTTTGCTTGTTTAGGTGACTTGGCCAAATTTGGCGGGGATAACATGGATATTATAAAACCAATTTTTTCAGAAATACTTCAAATTACAACAATTAATATTAACAATGCAAATATTGGCATATCCAATAATGCTGCTTGGGCATTGGGTGAGATGGTTTCTCACTCTAATTCTGAAACAAGACCATATATCGAGCAACTATTGGACCCTATACTGGACACATTAATTTCGAGGATTCCTGTGAATGATCCCAATGCTTACACTGACAATCTTACAATTAACATCTGTATTACTCTTGGGAGAACTTCTGCTTTGTTTCCAGAAAAATCGAATCCAAAAATATCTTTTTGCTTGGGTCAAGTGTTTAAGGTACTTTCCACTGTTAGAAATGATGCAGAAAAAATGAGCGCTATTCAGGGAATATGTTTTGCTATCAAAGT
>NW_027125574.1:0-2902 GCF_009792415.1 Cryptosporidium ryanae
TATGTCACAAAGTCTTGTATCTGATTCAATCAGGGTATTGGGTCTTCATTCAAGCTTTTCAAATTTTGGTCAATTTAGGTTGGACGGCCCAAACGTGATGTCCTTGGCTGGTGATTCAACTGAACCAACTGTTGAGATTCCTGTAGAATTAAACTCAATATACAGAAAACGAAATTAAACCTCTATTCTTATGGAGCTCAACCTTTTCTGTTTCTTGTTAAGTACGCAAAACTGTAATTCGGCTTCCCTGTATTCCTATTTTTCTAAAAATTCTATATTTATTAACACTAATTTAATAGTAATTGGAATTACCTTTTTTTGTGGCGCCAAATATTCTATAAAACTATTTGAAGATTCATCACAAGGCAAACAGTTTAGGCAAGCAACAAATAGATGTTTTCTACATTACTCTAAATATAACTTATCCTAGGACAAAAAAGTTAATTTGTATAGTTTTCAGTACTACATAAATCTGAAATACGATACCCTTTGATACAAATAATTAAATCAATAAAGGCCTCCCAACACAAGCGTTAAAACATGTTGAGTATTGCAATTAACAAGAAATACTGCGATTCTTATTTCACTTCTATAAATTTAAGGTTGCGTGTAAGCATGTCCAAGAAAGAAATGTAATCAATAAGGAGACTAATAATTTGAAAATAATTAAAAACAAATAACATTCAACTTTGTTCAAATAATTAAGCAAATGAAAACACCTGAATTCCTCTTTTAGTCTTTGATCTCACTCAATACCAAAATAGAAAACGGTGCTTCTCTTTTTTTAAATAAATGAATCCTAAAACTGTCTAATCTTGAGTTAAACTTTAGGAGATCAAAGTTTGGATTCAAAAATTGTCAGAAATGGCTGTAACTTCTGGTAATTTTAGAATGTCCTCTTCTCCAAAAATAAACATGTTTTAGTACTACATATCAATAATACAATGTAAGTTACAGTGAGTGCCTACTAACTAGTGTTTCTGTATTCGCAATCACGCAACATTCATCATTACCGGGGTTTACCTTATTACCGCATAGTTTGTTANNAAAATTAACTGTGGTAGAGCATCACTTAAGCTAAAAACCCTCGTCTTCATCCCACCCACCCCCATTAATTTAATCAAGCTCTATTGAAAAGTCTGGCTTTTTTGCCAGTCCCGGATCGTTCTCTCTTTCTCTATTTAAAATGAATATGAACATTATACACAGCATCGGAGATATTGCGAATGCTAGCTTTAATATGGTAAAAATAATCCAAATCATGTCCTTGACCATTTTTTCTCTTCTTCCTGAACGCCTCTTATACTATATTGGATGTTGTAAAAATACGCTATCTATTTATATGCAACTCTTAGTCAGACACCGCTGTAAAACCGTACACTTCAAATCCTCTCTCTCTGCTTCCGGCACTATTTCCCTTTTTCATAAATGCAAATACTCAACTTTTCAATTATATAAACCTAACGAAACAAAAGCCAGTTAATGCCCCTTGCCACGTTCCCCACCTTCAAGTGCACTTTTTTGCCAAAACACGTCTTGTTTGACCAACTGCCTTCCTTTATTAAACTCAATAAAAAAGAAAGTATTGTTCTCTTTAAGCTTTTTTTATTTTCCCGTACTCTATATAAACACACCCTAATTGTCTTTTCTTACCTCGTTTATTTTACTTAATTAACCTAGCAACGAAAGATCAGTTACCGCCAGTGGCGCGTCCCCGAATAATCCATGGAAAATGAAGCGAAGCTTCAACCTAAAGCAGGCGAATGTTATAATGTAATTTTGTGCGTGAATTTACGTTGTTTTTGTCTTTTGTTCCGGTCTATTCCGAGTTTGCTTTTTATACAAATCTAGACGTATTTGTTGAATTTCTCGAGTAGCTGCCATCTCTGTTCGGTGCCGACTGCATATCCATTTCCCCATAGCAACTCAAGAAATCTCCTCTCGCAACGCATATGCATCTCAACGCTAACTTAATTGAGGAGGTAACCACGAGATTTGGTTCCGTTTTAGAGAAGAATCAGAGCACCATTCTCCGCTTAATAGTGCCTCCGCCTCAACACGCAACCGTATGCCTTCTTTTACTCCTGCGCGGGAATCTGACCAAAAAGACTAACATAATTAAAATTATACTAACGTAATAAAATAGACACTAAATGTGATAATAAATACGCTAATGCATAAAGGTGAGGCGTAAATCCTTCACCATATAATTTGTCCTGTCCAGTTCACAATTAAAACAGGTAAATGAAGGTAGTGAGGAGTGGTATTCTAAGTAAGGGCACACACATTTAAAAATAAGCTACTCCCACACCGCCGCTGCTGGAAGAATTGCTTTGAGTGAAACCCCCACTTACATCTTCCTCAAGCTGATTGCTTGCTTCTTGAATCTTATTTTTAAGATTAGTATGAACATTCAGAGGCTTTGACTTGTTTGGCGGCAAAGGAACGTCGCTAGCCATTAATTCTTCTGCAGTAACGCCATACATTTTGAGATGTCTTGCAAGACTTCTGAAAGCTTTTCTTTTGTGGTCCATAACAACTGGAGGATTTAAGATAAACTCAGCGATCCTTTTTCTGAAACAATCATGTCTGTGTTGTTTAATGCAAAACGTCCTTATAACTCCATCTTCACTTTTGCTACCTAGAGAAGCTGTTTGTGAAATGTCTGTACTGCTACCCATTAAAAGTGCGTTTTCAGCGTTTGAACTAGGATTCACGTCAATAGTGTTGGGGTTTTGGCGTTCAGAAACACTTGAATCGTTTTTAAGGCAGCTTTGTTCAAAAAAACTATTTAAAACTTTCGAGGAATTTCCAAGCACCTTTAAACAACTTAAAGCGCAGTCTTTAAGCTTTTCTTCGTCAAGTCTGGTAAATGGAATGCATGGTGCTCTGTTTGGAGGGG